>NW_022900928.1:10754876-10783301 GCF_012274545.1 Fukomys damarensis
TTTTTTTTTTTTTTTTTTTTTTTTTTTGTCTTTGTTGTTGTTTATGTAGCAGAAGGCATAGTAATAAAGGGCCAGGGGCTTCCCTTAGTATTTAGATACCAAGGGTGAAGCTGGACTCCTTCTCTTAATTCCAGTACCCAACTTCCAAGGGGAGATGACGAGTGGCTCAGTCTTTATCAGGTATGCACTCCTGGGACAATCATGTGGAAATCTAGTAGCTGCCACCATATGGATTTGTGAAAAGTACTCTGAGCAAAGGCAGTGGGGGCAGACAATCCTTTTAAATGTCCATTATGAGAAGTGTGGCAATATATACTTCCACGGATGTTCTGAGCGTGTAATCAGATAGGATGCAGAATGTTCAGCACAGCCAGGATTACTTAGTAAGCGATCTATATCTGTACCGATTCACTGATCTTCCATAAGAAGTTTTGCCATGACCCTTGAGCATTTCTACTGCCAGTACTGAAGCTCTTGGTTCTCAGAAGAAACCATCACATCAGAGAGCAAAATGTCCACCAGCTATGATGGACGCAAGCCACCTTGTGTGTGTCAGTCCCAGCAGGAGAGCTTTGGAAGAGAGAGGGGTCAGAGGTTGTCAAACATGGAGACAAACTGAGGCCGAAGAGAGGTGTGCAGAGGTTAAAGTTGGTGGTAAGGCCACCGAACAGGGGATATGGAGATGAGAAAGCAGGCCAGGTAGAGAGGTTCATGGTCCTCTGTGTGGCCAGCATGCCAAACCGAATCCAGGTGGGCCAAGTTGCAAACACAGGCACCACCCAGGAGCAGCCTCGGCCTATGGCCAGGAAGGTACGTAGAGGGTTTCTGCTGAGATAGGGGCTGTCCCAAGACCCCAAGCTGTGGTCAGCTCATGCTCTGCAGATGGGGAAGAGTGAAATTCCTAAAGGCCATGGCAACCTTGATTCCTTGGATGGAACAGAAAAAAACAAACCTAGAGGCATCGTTACTGCCTGCTTCACAGCAGCCTGAACTTGGAACTGCTGAGCTACACTTGGGACCGCATCTGGCCCACTTGAATGTCTTTCCACTTTCCACACTGAAGCTGACTGATTTTCAGAAGAAACTCATTATCACATTTCATGAGGTGTGGATCTATGCCAAGTGGATTCTGAGTCAGGCAGAGCTTGTGTATCAATCTGAAAGGTGTGAGGCAGATTAAAGTTCCAGCATCCTTCAGAGAAAACAGAAGAAGAGAGAGATTTCAGAACTCATATTTCAAATGTGAAGAGAAGAACTACTCGTAGGGACTTGGTTCCCCACCCTGGCGTGAAGCAGGTTGGAATCATCCTGGGCTCCATCCCTGTGGCCTGCAGGTCCTCTTCCTGGGTAATGTGAGAGGTGGGGACTTCTGGAAGATGCGGAGCAAAATGAGCTTCATATCCAGGGCCCCCTTTTAAGGGCAGGGAAATTGTTCCCTTCCCACCAATGCTCAGATTCAAGTCATTGCTTCTTTAGGAGGAGACCAGGGCATAGGAAACAGACACAGAGTACAGAGTGAGGCCCAGGATAAAAGACACAGCTCTCGAGAGAACCACACAAATGTCTATGATTCCTGCAAAAGTTAGCAAATGTGCTGACCAAGTCTATTGACTGGGGCCCTAGGTAAGTTTCAGACTTGTAGAAAGAGAGCTTCCAAATCAGCTGCCTGGTACTGTATTGATTGTAACTGAAAGAGCATGCGGTTCAATTAGCCATTGAACTAGAACAGACCAAAGCTATTGGAGGCTTCATGCAATACAGACCCTAATCGATCACCCACACTGCCCACTAGGACAAATTTCAATCCCCTCCTCTCCCTTCCAACACCCAATGCTGTGCTTAAGGGAAGCTGGCCCTGATTACTAGAGCACTTTTCTGACTTGTTCTACTGCCTTCACTCTCTCCCCTCCTCCAATCTGTCCTCTACATTGTTGGAATAATTGAGCCATAGAGCAGATTTGATTATGCCACTACTTTGTTTAAAATTTTCTGATGATTCTATACTATTTTCAGGATGAAACACAAACTCCCTAGCTTGGCTTATTTTGCCTGCATGCTCTGACCAGCACAATTCTGTCTCTTGTCAGTCCTCGTCACATAAATTTGTTCCAAGTTACTCGAATTCCTCCATTTTTTTTTTCACATAGGCAAAGGAAATACTAGCAAGCATTCACCCAAAGCCATTTTCCTTTTTTCCTGGGGACATAGTTGGAAGTGATGGATTCTAAGGCTCTAAAGCATGGAGTTGCAAGATGGAAGACACTGGCCCATATCCATGGGAGGAAGAGAACGACCCAGAGCCTTGCAGCTGGGAACACCAGTGCTCAACCACTGCATGAGCAAGAAACAAACTTCTCTTGGATGAAATCACTGCCACTTTGGGATGTTTGTTTATAGCAGTTAGGTAGGTAGGATATTCTAACAAATATGTGTGCATGTTCTGGTAGACAATGTGCCTTAGGATGTTACCTATGACATCCTTCCGTTTATTTTTGGCCTAGATAACTCCTCACTGTCCTTCAACACTCTGACTTACCTCTTCTGGGAAGCCACCTTGGTTCCCCAGGCTGACTTAGGAGCCTCATCTCTGAAGTGCCCCGGAATTCTGTATTTTTCTTTTACCAGTGTATCTAACCCACGGACTTGTAACTGACTCCTCACTTGTGCCATCTCCTTTAGTTAGCAGGAGAAAGACTTCAGACAGGCACTATGCCTTGCTCAGCTCTGTGTTCCTGGCTTCCAAATACAGGGCCTTTCCAGAGTAGACGCGGAGATAGTGTTTTTGGAATGAATGAATGGATGGATGGATGCATGGGGTAAGTTGATAACATTTGTGAATGAACCATTCCTCCATAATAACCTATACATGTATATGATGTATTTGCTTCAGACAGTGGGGACACATAAGGAGAATGGAGACAACTAGGTGCACAGCCCAGGCCACACAGCAAATCTGCTGGACAGTGGTTAGTGTAGAGCCTGAGCTCTGGGCACTCTGTGTGCCATTGACACAGATGAGAAAGTTAGAAACCCATGGCGCAGTGTGAAAGAAGGGGACATACTTTTATCATGAATATACTACACAGGTTAGACCAGGCAGTTTAATCACATATTTCATGAGTTCATACATAAGCAAAAACAGATAAATAGGATGATATCAGACTAAAAGGCTTCTGCACACCAAAGAAAACAATCAAGAGAGAAAAGACAGAATAAAATGAGAGAAAAATGTTTGCCAACTACTCATCTGACAGAGGATTAATATGTAGATTATATTAAAAAACTCAACAACAACAACAACAACAGCTATAACAAAAACAAATAATCCAATTAAAAATGGGCAAATGATCCTAATCGACATTTCTTTAAAGAAGAAACACAAATAGCTGACAACTCTGAAAAAAATGGTCGATAATCATTTAGCTATCAGGGAAATGGAAAACAAGACTACATGAAATACTATCTCACCCCAATTAGAATGGCTACTATACAAAGAAATGCCGATGAAGATGTGGAGGAAAAGAAACTCTTATACTACTAGTGAGGCTATAAATTAATCCAGCCACCATGGAAAACAATATGGAGGTTCCTCCAAAAAATTAAAAATAAGTCTGTAATCTGATGTGGCTATACAACTTCTGGGTATGTGGATATTCATTAATTGTAATAGGAGGCCATTAATTATAATATGTCATTTTGACAGGATTAAGAAACGCCCAAGGCATTGGTAAAGCACACTTCTGGATATGTCTGGGTCGGTCATGGAGGCGTGGCTTTGGGTACCATATATGGCTCCTAGCCTGATCCTCTGTGGCACTGTTCCCCTGCTCTCCTTCTGAGTTACCTTGAAATAAGCATCTTTGTTCCATCGTGATGTTTCTGCTTAGGAGCCAGCTAATGATGGACTGAATCTTCTGAAAACATAAGCCAAATTAAACCTTTTCTCCTGTTAATTTTGTGTGTTGGGAATTGTGTCAATGACAGAAAAGTTGGCCAATGCAATATGTAGCATACCAAAGAGTCACCTGCATGTTCTTGTGGGGCATCATTCATGTTAGGCAAGATACACAATCAGCCTAGGTGCCAATCAACAGATCAATGGGTAAAAAATATGAATATATACATATATATAAATGCAGATATATACATATACAAACCAGAGCTCAGAAAGAGACAATGCATGTTCTCTCTCATATATGGAAGCAACATAAATAAATAAATAAATAGTGATTACTACAGGTTGGGAAGAGGGTGAGGTGGGAGAGGTTGGATAAAGGGAGATTAATCAGTCCCAGTGTATGCATGTGCTGAAATATTGTACTGAATATACTTACATGTACAATTAACTACCTCATGTTACTAAAATAAAAAGACACTAAAACAAAGAGCTGCATTGGCTGTGAATATCCCCATCTGGCAGAGAAAGACATAGCGCAGAGAAGTCAGATGACTTGCCCAAGGACCTATGGTGAGTGGCAGAGGACGGAATCCTGTCCGGCCACCTTCTCCCAATGCACCCCAAGGGCCAGGGGCTCATGCCTCCCGTGATGTCTGGTGCACAGACCCTACACAGACCTAAGGCTCTGCGTCAGTCCCTCAGAACGCTTCCCCTGGCAGAGGCCCGTGAGCGTGGCCGGAGGGCAGTGGGAGGAGCAGCTGCTTTCCCCAGCCTGATCTGCACTCCAGCCGGGCCACTGCAGAAACAGAAGCAATCACCAGGAGGCTGGGTCGGGTTCCCACCAGGTCTCAGAGAGGAGCCAGGCTGGAGCCAGCACACTTCTCAAACCCCAGGCAACTGCTGACCAGGCCTGCCGGGTTCTGGGCCTCTTAGGCTCTGGCTCCAGCAGCAGCTATGAGCGGTGCAGCCTTTGACTGCTGAGCACCTTGCAGCCTGCTGGCAGGTAAGGCCAGTGTTCTGCGTGCCAGGAACCACCCCCTCTGTCTGGGAGGCAGATCCAGGAGCTTGGCTGGCAGCCCAGGGCCCAGGTCAAGCCTTTGCTTGCTTCCCCAGCCTGGCAGCCGAGCAGAGGCCCTGCATTGCTGGCAGGGAGATCAGGAAGTCAAAGTCTTGAGCTGTGGCTGGGAGGAGAGGTAGGAGGGAGGGACTGGGGAGTTTGGGGCTCAGAATGAGCTCTCAGTGATTACCATTTAAAGGGGGAACTCTGCCAGGCACTGTGAGGAGCCACTGAGCTCTTGACCTGAAGGAGCTCAGCATCAACAAGGGGAGGTGGACACAGGCCAACAATGTTAGGACAGTCAGTGACAAGGAGGCAGCTTCTGCAACATCCCCTTGCCCCAGTACTAGCGGTGTGATCACAGGCACACAACAAGCTCTCCAGGACTTAGTTTCCTAGCTTGTGAACGGCAACTTACAATATCTACTTAGAAGCATGCGGGTAAAAGTACTGAGCCAAGTGCTTTAAGTGTAAAAGCTGGTTGCTAATGCTTTGTGGCTCTCAGCCTCCTAGTTAGATGGAGAGTTCAGAGGTCAGAGTTCTGGACTTATATTTCACCCATGGTTTCTTGCCCACTGCTGAGAACTCCATCACTGTCCAAGTAGGAGAGAGGTGGAAGGTGTACCCCGATGATAGAGGAACAACTGCCATCAATAATAGCTTCAGGATGTTCATCTCTCCTTACGAGGCTTGCTCCAAAAAGTCAGCCTCTTTGATCTGGCTCAGATACAAACCACAAAACAGACAGCAGAGAGCCTAAAGAAGCTGGCTAGTCTAATAATCACAAAATAATGAGTCTGGATAATCTAAACTTGACAAAAACTCCTTGAATAGCCCTGGACAGTCTGCAAGTGTGAGACCAAGACCTAACAAGGCAGCACTTTTGGTTTGCAAAGCTATGCCCCAAAACATTATTTCATCTGGGAAAACCCGATAGACATGTGCCAAAGGAGAGAGGTTTGCAGCAGCCTCAGGATGCACAGTACTGTGTTTAGGGTCCTGACTGAACTGATAAGGATGCTGAGGTTCAGAGAGATAAATTAAATTGCTGGAAAAAGATGAATCCTGTGTGGTGTCCAACACAGTGTGTTATTTACACCACGTCACACTGTTTCTGAAAACAGACAGTAAAGGGAGAAGGTAAAATAGTCACTGTGCCCCTGCCAGGCAGGAAACACAGCTAACACATCTATCCCAGTGCACTGGTCTTGGACGTGGGTCTTTGAAGCAACATGTACCAGTGATCCCCTGCATGGCTGCCTTGGCTGCCAGCAGGCGTGGTCCTTGTGGCTAAGAACCATGGAAAGATGAGAAGGGACAGTTTGCACAGCTGGAATGCAAGCAAAGAGCAAGACTGCGAAAGTTCACTTGGATCTCTCTCGCTGATGGAGGATGTGTGAAATATGGAAATAAAAAAAATTCACAACTGAGCTGTCTCTGGGGAAGACAATGACTAATTAGATGTCTCATAGTGCATAGCCCCGAATCACTGAGCCATCTCCACCCCTGGGTTGCAAACCTCAGCCAGGAGCCAGGCGTGATGCCCAGTGAGACAGCTGTGTCCTGGGATGCCAACAGTCATGGGATGCCACACTGTGTTGGAGGTGTGTGTTTGCCTCTCTCTGAACCCCAAGTGCGCAGGGCAGTGAGTGTCCCTCTGGGCTGGATGGGGAAGCAGAGGTGAAGGGAGGCTAATGGTCTTGGAGGTCTGGTCTTGGAGGAAGGTGACATGGTCAGTGACTCTAGAAACAAGAGGAGAGTAGCCCCAAATCCACAAAGAAAGAGTTGCTTTTGGTTTCTGTCATACATGGCATTTCATGGGGTTCAATAGATGGCTATTCCTGCTTCACAGAGCTGGAAAGGCCCTAAGACAGCATCTAGGCCCCATGTTTACCAACCTTCTTTTTTTTCTTTTTCTTTTTTTTAAAAGCAATTGTGTGAATGAAATCTTGTGTGGAAGCACAGTAGCTACAACAGAGCAAGGAGGTGTGGCCTGGGATAGAAGTGGGGTCTGCACCTATCAGCCTTTCTCTGTGTTCCTTCTTCCCTGGGTTTTACCATCACATCTTCCAGGGACCTTAGGCTTCCTTGGAACCCAGTTTGAGAACCCCTCTTTGTTCACTCCCTTCCTCTTGTACCTGTGAAAACCAAGATCTGCAGTAGCACACTGGCCATCCAATACCAAAAGACCAATATGTGGTAGAGGTAGAACCAGAAATCAGGCTTCCTATTGTTTTGGTTGAGGATTTGGGGCTGGCCAGAGTCTTTATGGCTCTATACCATGATGTAGATAGATATGGATGGTTAGGCATATGTACCACCTAGAAAGATGATCGATAACCAAATAGAGATGGTCCACGTCCATACAGAGGTGGTCTATGTCCACACATAGAGATGAAGACAATATACAAGTTTCTGAGCACTCATTGACTCATTGTTCCAGGTTAAGTGGGTCCACTGGGGACCCAGAGCTGAAGGAACATGGACCCCTTGCCCTGCCAGCTCCCAATAGCCCTGGAGAGACAGACAGAAGCCTGGGGCTGCCTTGCAAACCAAAAGGTGGAGAGAATGCTAGTGGTGGTGCCCATGACAGGTGACAGCCCATGAGGATTACAAGTGTGTGTGTGTGTGTGTGTGTGTGTGCGTGTGTGTGTGTGCACGCTCTGGACTGACAGCAGCTAAGGCTTTGGGGAGGGAGGAAACAGAGCAGGGGAGGGGCGGGAATGGGGCTACTCTAGTGGCTCACACTCTGTGTAGGGGGACGAAGGCTGACAGAGCAGGGCCTGCTCTGGTGACTATACTGGTGGATTCCAAACTGAGTCACATCCAAGCCCTTCCCTGACCCCTTTCCTGACAGGATCTGTCTTCCCCTCTCCACCATGCCCGACTCTGGGGCCTATTTGAAGGCAACTGTCCTGAAGGTGGAGGGGACATAGGAGAAACAGGAAATGATTTCTGGGTGTGTGTGTGTTTGTGTGAAAATCACTGATATCAAACATCTTCAGAAGCCACTTCTTCCTTCCGGGTTCAGTACCAGGGCATTTTTCCTACACAGTTCCATAGTAATAACTGTTCTTAGTCTAGGAAAAGGCCTTGATGGGCCTTTTGTTTCCCTGGTCTAGAAGGGGAAGGAGAAACAAGAGAGAGCTCCATTGCTCTGCCTGAAGTAATCCTGAGGCCTGGACCCCCGGTATCTCCAGGGCCCAGGTGGGTGAAGGCTGGGAGCAGAGTTGGGGCAAGGACTCTGTCATAGTTGAAAGGCGGGATTTGGGTGAAGATGAGGGCGGAAGCCCCTCGTGGAGCAGGAGGCTGCACTGTGTGGACACCAGGAAGGGCCTCCACGCTTCTGGGAACACAACTGTCCCACGCACTCCTGCACTGCAGCTAAAGGTGGCCTCAAGAACCAAGTGTCAGTGCCATTTTGAAGCGAAGAAAAAGGGTACAGGAGAGAGGAATGCAGGGCAGGTGTGTAGGGGAGGAGCGGGTAACCATAGCAGCCCACACAGGAGTGTCCGGCAGGTTTTTACAGTAATGGGTGGAGCTAACAGGAAGATGATGAGGACACTTATGCCCCTGGTGTGCACATCCACGTGTAATACATGTGCGCGTTCGTGGTATGCATATTTACACTGTGCTGAGTGCATACGCTGGTGTATGTGTGGACATGAGGAAGTGTAAAGGATGCTTGAGTGTTTGGTGTGTGTGTGTGTGTGTGTGTGTGTGTGTGTGTGTGTGTGTGTGTGTGTGAGTGGGGCTATATCTGTGAGGTTGACACTGTGTACTTGCATACTTGACCATCCTCTGAGGCTCTTCCTCCCCATGGGGCCTGGCTCAAGTGCGGAGGCTCCCGGCCCGGAAGGGGTGGTGTCCCGAGGCGTCCCTGCGTGCTGCGAACAACCCCGCTCTCCCGCTCCTGGAAGGAACATCATGTGCACTGGCTCCTCTCCCGCCTCATGAGTCCAACTCCTGGCTGGCCGCCCTGGGTGATGAGGCCCTGCCTGATGGGACAGGAGCATGCAGGCGGCCAGAGCCAGGGCAGAGCTGGAGGGAGGCACAGGCTCTGCGGGGTGCCACATGGAGGGGCTCCCCAGGTGGCTCTGGGAGCTGCAGCACAGCAGCCCCATGCAGGGCATCTCCCCAGCTCACTCACTTCCGTTCCCGCTCCCTCGCGGGCCGGGATGGTAGGTGTTACCATTACCCCCGTGTGGCCCACAAGGAGACAGACCTGAGTCGAGGAACTGACCCAAGGCAGCCCAATGGGATTAAGAATGGACCCAGGTCCCTGACTCTGGAGCTCTGGTCCTGCAGACAGGAGCAGCCGGTCGTCTGCAGGGCACAGAACAGGAGGCAGAAGCCCAGGACGGGCAGACTTGGGATAGGCCTCCTTCTGCCTGGCCTGGATTGGGCTGTCACTGCGGCAGGGGAGCCGGGAGGCAGTGGCGACTGACATTTCCACCGGGATAAGCCTCTCTCAAACACCTGGGACCCAGAGGCCCCTGTACACACTGCTCCCCTTGGCTGGCACTGACAGAACCACAGCTTCAGGGCCACTGGCCTGGGACCTTAGCTCAAGAAGAACCTTCACTTCCCCAGGCACAGGGCTCCCTGGACCTCCATATGATGCTGCCCAGCCAATCCTCAACTTGTGCCAACACTCCGTGAGCCCCCCAGGGCCCAGCAATGCCAGGCCATGTGCCAAGCCCTATCATATCACCCATGGAATGCGTTATCCTTTCCACTCATTATCTCATTTAATCTCCCTCACTGTCTAACAAGATTGCTATCATTCCCACCTTACAATGAAGGAAACGGAATCAGAGTGCTTAAGTCACTTTCCCAGAGACACACAGCTCATAAAGGTGGAACTGGAATTTGCATGTGGGTCTGATTCTGAAGCGTATACTCTGTCACTAGAGGATTGCATTTGACCCCCACACTATTCCTGCGAGGTGGGAGACACAGTGCGGGATGCATGGTAGAGGGCCTGGAGGTGAAGCAGAAAGCAGCCCCTACCCTGACTACCACCCAGTAATGGCATGGCGGGGGCAGAGCTGGCTGTCAGTGTCAGCCTGTTGGAAAGATGGAGTTTCTGCTGGAACCCCAGCCTCCCTAGGGCAGTGGCATCGTCCTCCTGCAGTTCAGGAGTCAAACTCAAGTTAGAGCGAGCGAATGAAGACTTCTACAAAGCCAACACCCCAGCAGCCCAACTAGGTCTTCAGAAAGAAGCAGCTATTTTCCTAGAGATGCATGGTATTGCCCTGCTGG
Organism: Fukomys damarensis; assembly: GCF_012274545.1. NCBI lineage: Eukaryota > Metazoa > Chordata > Mammalia > Rodentia > Bathyergidae > Fukomys > Fukomys damarensis. Next base: position 10,765,097 of record NW_022900928.1, read on the forward strand.
TGCCATCAGAAAGCTGTGCCACTCAGTGACCGCTAGAGAGAACGTGGGCACAGGGAGAACCTGACAGAGGACAGAAGTCATCTGGACCCTCAAATAAGCTAGCAGTGCCACGCTACTAGACATATCAGACAGATGAGCAGACTAAGGCTCAAATGTCAAGTAACTGTCCCTGTCTCCACACTACCCGAAACTTGCAGCCATCAAAAGGTATGGTGAATGTTTAAATTAAAAAAAATCATTATATTAACAGACACTGGCATTAGTCCCCCTCAGAATACTTCCCCTTCGCTTTCAACACATTTACATCATCATGTTTGCCACTTTCAGAAGCAGTTCTGGAAGTGATCTTCTGTGAGTGGCTTTAGGAAGTGTGATCAGAAACTTGGCGAATGCCGCCGTCAGGTACCACAGAAAGCAAATGTAAGCTTGTAAAAATGTTACTGGTGCTGTGACCCAACTTATTCACTGGATTGGGCACCACGCAACTTCTGACTTCCCCAAAGTCAGAACCGAAAGGCAAATATTTTGAATTAATTCAGGGGATCAAGGCAGCCAAGATGATGCAACTGGATACTCATGAAAGAAGACTGCTAGAGCTGCTTCAGAAAGCGGCAAGAATGATGGGGAAGTATGTTTGCAGCGAGCAGGAGTATTCTGAGTAGTATTACTGGTGATATGTCTTTTACTGTAATAAATTTAAGAACTATAGACATTCACATAGTTTTCCATCATACCTTATATGATTGGTATACTGCAAATCCAGAAACAAGCCTTTGGTCTGCCTGGTGCCAAAACCCTGGGCTCTTTCTTCATCTCTAAGTTAACCCCACAGCCTCAATTCAGCTTAAAAACTTTGCCTTCTGAGGACTGAAAAGGAAAACAAGAATAAGGAGCCTGGCTCTCTGGCCCTGAGCTTGGCTGGGAGCCCTCTAGACCCTTGTGCCAGAGAAGCCGTCCTGAGCTTGTGTTGCCCAACCAGGAGCCTCCTGCACTTGGATCCAGGGCATGTGGGGACAGGCTTGTCCTCTCCATCACCCAGGGTCCTGGAGCAGCCTGAGGTCCAGCCAGCCGCCCGCGTTCTCCGGCTGCCTGCCTGCCTGCCTGCCTTTCAGACTAAACATTCCCTCTCAACTCTCCCTGCTACTCCAGGGTAAAAGTGTCCCGGGAGAGACTCCACAGCAGAAGTGAAGAGTCCTTGACGTGTGTCTCTGGACACCCTGGGAGAGAGGCTCAGGGAAGAGCAGGGCTTGGGCACTAGTGGGAGAGTCAAACCTCCCCACAGAGGCACAAAGAGCACCAGCCCCACACAATGCGCGCTTCCACAAACAGAAATGGCCAACTGTGAAAAGTGAGAGAGGGGGCACGCTGAAATGTAACACATAAGTGCTCCAATGGCAGGGGCTCTGGGCTTCCAGACTCTGACCGGACACGTGTGCTTAAATGTGGACACAAGCAGTCTTCAGGGCTGTATGCATTTTGGAAAAATTAAAAAAAAAACAAAACAAAACCAAATCTGCCAATGTTTCCACTGTGGGCTGTTTGTAAAACTTTTGTAGCCTTGCGAAATGGCCTTGGGCTGGGAGCTGTGTGTGGGTTGTCAGATAAAGTGGGCCCATAAAAGCAAACAGCTCAGAGGTGGTATGGGGAGGCAGCACCTCGATTCCAGGTGCGGGCTGGGTACAGGACAGGACCCTCAAAAGAGGGTCAGAGGCAGCAGGGGCTGGCCTGAGGGGCTTGTGGCTTCAGTGTCCGAGAAACCTGAAAAGCCCAACCTACATGGTTGATTTGCCCTGGTTTCATAAAAAGCAGCACAGTGCACCCAGAAGCTGTTATGGGGAGACCCACACCACCACAGGTCACCAGGGATGTGTGTCACTCCGGTGCCACCTTCAGCGCTGCCCATGTCAGAGCTCAGGAACATTTTACACAATATGTGTGTATTTATGGATAGATCAGGTATGATCAAAATATATGGTAAGTGTTCAGAAACTTTTTGTAGTAAGACACACACTTATCCCATGAGTCCTCTTCCATGAGTGTCTTTACAAGTGTTGATCAAAAATATGGTGAATGCATCTGTCAAGTGCCACCCAACAGAAAGGCAGGCTTGTGAAAACATTTGCCAGGTCTGGCACCATGACACTCTCGGCTCTTCCTTGAGTCAAAATGACCACAAAAGATAAGTGTTTTGAATTTTGAATTTGGGACATTGAGGCAGCCAAGGCACTGTCCTAGAGACTCACAAAAGAGGACTTCCAGAACTGCTTCAGAAAGTGGCAAGAGAGATGGGAGAAGTGTACTTGAAGGGAGGGGCACCTTTTGAGGGAGTTAAGGGCAGTGTGTCTAATACAATAATACATTTTTTAAAGCTTCCTAGTGTTTGATCACATCTCGCAGGCAAAGTGGACTTGTTAAATACAGCAGTTACAAAACAGCAGCAAGCGCTGGCTGAATACAGTCTCAGTGCTCGTCACTGCCTAGTACTTTACGTACAACATCTGATTAAACTTTCACGACTATCCCACCGGTGGTTCTAGCACATTGTACCAATTGTGCGGACGAGGAAATAGAGGCACAGAGGAGGCCTTGGGCAAGTTTCCCCAAGTCAAACAATTGGTAAATGATGAAGTTTGAATATTAACGCAAATCCACGTAAGTCCCGAAAACCTAATTATTGCATGCATATAAAATGAACTCGCCGCACTTATGACATATGCATTGTTTGCTCTCACTTTTTTGATGAGAGGGGCAGAGAAGGCACGTGTGAGCCCAGCTCTTCGGCACTGAGCACAATGCCGTACTCTGAGCTGTCTCTGGCCTCAGGCAAGCAACCAACCGTTGAGTCACTTTCTCTGGACAGCATTTGAGCCCAAAGGGATGACCCTGGAAGCGATGTTGAAAAGCCTCAAAGAAGAGGACCAAGCTGAATGTTAAAAATGAAAGTACTACGACTCAGCCAAAGAGGTCTGTAAGGCAAAGGTCCAGGAAACAGAGGGTTTAATGGGGACTGGGGAAGTCCTGACTGTGATCTCACTGCTCTGGAGGGCTTGACCGTCCATTGTACAGAAACTCCTGGGGAAATTCCCAACAGAGGCTCCGAGAAGAGCAGAAAGCCATAGCTACAGAGCAGACACCTGGCTCAGCATGACAAGGCCTGTGTCCAGAGGTGCCCCTGCCACGCCGCTGGGATGTGTGGAAAACAGAGTGCTGTGCCAAGAGAGAACCCCAGCGTTCTGCCCGTGGGTGACGATGAAGCCGCTTGGCAGCCCTGTCCCACTCTGGGGCAAGATGTCGGCGGTGGAGGATGCTGTGCATGTGTGGGGACCCAAGTGTATGGGAACTCTCTACATGTTCTGCTCAAGTTTGCTGTGAGTCCAAAACTGCTCTGAAAGACAAAGCTTATTTTAAAAGAAAGGGGAAGAGACAAGCTGGAGACAAAAAAAGGCATAAGTCACTGCTAGGTGGAGGGGTCTTATCTGTGCCGGGAGCAGCCAGGAGGTGAGGGGTTCGTGGGAGGGTGGTAGCTGGGGCTGGATTGGAGAGGAACCAAGCGAGTCCAAGGTAACCCGATGCATTTGCTTTATGGACTGGGCTTCTGTGCAAGCTTCATTTGCAGCAGGTTGAGCTGCCAGCCATGCTGAAAGGCCATGGCCATCCTACCTGCGGCTCCCTGAATTTGCAAAGCCCTTTCACACGGGGCCCCCAAGGCGGGCAGCTCCCATGCAGGACACAGTACCCGGTAGGCATCTAGCAAATGCTGGCCAGTGACTTGTTGCACTTGAGGTTTGCAGCAAGCCCGTGAGGTAGACAAGGCAATTTTGGCTTCCCTCTGGGACACTGACTGAGTGGCACACGATGTCCAAGGTGCTGTGTTGAACGCTCACGTGACTTAGTCCATTTATTTCTCATGACGAACCTTTATGATAAGTAATATTATTGAAGAAGCGAGGATACAAGGAGGTCACCCAGCTAGGAAACCGCCAAGATCCCAACTCTGGCAGCCTGGCTCAGATTTCCACACCAGCTCGGGCCTCTTCCCCCATGAGAACAGAGCCTGGCAGAGTCTACCTACTGCCCAGATGCTTGCAGTTGGCGTTCAACCAGCTAGCGAACAACCAGCCAAGGGCAGCTCCTCCTAGGAGACCCATCCACATCCCAGGCCTGTCTGATGCAGAGGTGGGGCGGGGAGGGAAAAGAGGAAGACATTCAGGACGATAAAAGGAAGCAAGGCAAAAACAGAACCTCTCTTCTCGATGCCTCCCATCTCATCTGTGTTCTCGGCCCAGATACCCAGAGGACCTAAGCAGTGCTGAAACTTGGCCGGGGGCTCCCTCTGGCTTGGGAAGGGGTGAGCCTGAGCCCACAGGGAGATGAGGAGATGCTACATCTCCCCGGGCTCTGACCATTAAATCCCTGCCTCCCTTCCTCTTCCTTTCCCTCCGTCCGTTCAACCATTTGCTGGAATTCAAAGAGCAGGTGCCCCATCCTGCTGCTCTTAAACAGAGAGACCTCCACCTCCCTCCCTAAGATGGCCTGTTTAGGCTCTCGCTGCATTTTAAAGCAATATGAGATTCCTGAGACTTTGGGAAATCTCAGAGCCACAGTTATAGCCGATCTGTGCAGCCAGCTGAACCCCTGGCACCGCTGCCTCGGTATAATCCGATTGCCTGCTCTCTTTGCTCCCTTAACTCTAACTTCCTCTTCCTTTGCTAGGTTATTGTCTCATATTGACTCATAAAGCTTGAGCCTCCTTATATCCCTTTTGAAAAAAAAGCGGAATTGTGAAAGGGAAAAAAGTGATTAAATTTAACTAAAACCAGAGGAGATTTATTTCTTTCAATAGGAGATTTATTTCAAGTCTCCAAACCGAAGTTCAGCCTTTCTGTCCGCCACCCCGACCCACATCCCTGGGGACACCCTGAAGTCCAGTGCAGTGCTGCTGCTTTGTGCCCAAGGGACAGCAGTGCTTCAGAAAGCAGCTCTCGGGCCTGGTCTGGGGCACCTGATGGGGAAAGTCCAGCCTCGGTGCTCTCACTGTAAGTAGGAGTTTCACTGTCCCAGGCCCATAGCCCCCTTGAGAGGGCCAGCTGGCCAGTGAGGGTTCACTGGTCCCACTGGAGGGTTTGTGATTCATGACTCTGCTGGAGCCCACGGGTGTAGAATCTTCAAATGGGGAGATTGCCATGGATTTTGCAGGTGGGCCCGCTGTAATCCCGAGGGCTGTGTTCTGCTTTATGTCCAGGATGTCTCCCAGAAGCCTCCTGTGCTCAGAAGCGGCGCTTTTGCGTGGTGGGGTCGTGGGAGTGCTGTACTCCCTGGTGGTGAGGAGGTGGGGCCTGGCTGGGGGTGGTCACCCAGGTGTAACCTGGAAGGCTGTATTCTTGCCCTGGCGCCTCCCCTCCCTTCGCTCTCTGCTTCCTGGCTGCCATGGAAAGAGCAGCTCTTCGTTCCCGTGTGCCCTTTCTGCTTTGGACCCAGCCAGTTATGGACTGAAACCTCTAAAAACTGCAAACTGAAATAAATCTATCCTCCTTTAAATTGAGTGACTAAGACAGGTTCTTGAAGATGGGACAGAGAGAGAGAGAGAGAGAGAGAGAGAGAGAACAGCAATGAAATCAGAGGTCCCTTCATGCGACTGATGCAGATCTTTGGCCAGGGAACATGCAAGGCCTCCAGAAGCTGAGGAGGAAGAAGAACAGATTCTGCTGCCACTTTGACCTTAACCCTGAGCTCCAGAGGATAATACACTTGCCTTGTCCTAAGCCTCAGAGCTGGTGGTAATTTGTTATGGTCCCAACAGGAAGCTGACACAGCGAGCGCTGGAGCGAAGGGAAGTGACCCTTGTTTCTTTGGGAAGAGCACGTATGTGCTAGCGATGGAACCACTTTTCCCGGAGTGAGCACCCGTGAGTGTGAGATAGGGCACACCTGCATGGCCTATGGGAATCTCTCGTCCCCTAGACCATGGCGGACACAGGACAAGTCTCCTCAAACTGACGGGCACTCTTGTTTCCATGGGGCCGTGTGAGGAAGTGAGTTCACACGCAGGGTGGCCTTGGCAGGGCCGAGCATCAAGGGCACCGTTGTGTTCGTGCATAATGAGCATGGAGAGCCAGTTGGCCCTGCTGTTCTGATGCTTTCTTTTCACCATGACATCTGCTGGGCTTCCGTTGGCTTCCTGGACACTGTGCAAGAGAGGGCATGGTGGTGGCTGAGATGGGAGAGCCCGGGCCCAAGGAAAGGAGTCCCGCCTGGCATCTTGCTATTTATAAACACGCACACGGCTTACATCTATGACGAGAGCCCTGCCCAAAAGAACCTGTATCTTCTATGTGCTGAACGGAGCTCAGAAGGGTCCCAGGCAGAGTATCTGCTGTGCAGGAATGCAGCACAACACGGGCGCAGAGCTGAATGTGAAATTGCCTCGTGCTGGGCAAGGGCCCGAGCTTGATCTGTTTGTCAGTCCTCATCTGTAAAACGGGAGAACAGGGTGGTTCTGGATAATGCATTTATGTGCACCGCACACCCCTAACCCAAGGGGAGCACTCGGCCTGGGCAATTCTTAGAACTGCATTTGTCCTCTTGGTCTAGCAAGAAAAGTGAAGAATAACAAAGAAGCAAGACTAGGGTTCTGTGGCCAGGTATCTTGTTGGAAGAATCTCTGCTGAGAGGGTTCTAAGGGCTTGAAATATTTTCTCCTGGGTTCTCTTTTCACATGCTGTTCTTCCAAGCCATGCTTAGAAGCCTGTAACCTGAGTTCTTGTCTTGACTTCTGCTCTGAGGGCCTGTACAGTACTCCTTTTCTTCTCGACTTCGTTTTCAACCAGGCCGTAGCCCTTCATGAGAGGCTCCAAGGCCAAGGAACAAGGTGAATCTAGGAACAGAGAGGTGAACCTGCCAGAAATACCTGTGTGGATCTCCCTCTGGGGCAAGGAGGGCAGTCAGCAGATTGGATAGGAAGCTGTGGCACAGGCTTCGATGGGACTGTCATCTTCCAGCTACAGTCTCAGGTTCCGCTGTCCTCACTCGCTCCACTTAGAAAGGCAATGCCTCTTCTGCTGCCAAGTGGGGCTGCCAGCAGGACCCAGGAGCCTACGGTGGCAAAGAGGACAGAGCTGGTCCTCACACCTGGCCATGTAGGGACAGGGGAGCTAAAGATAAGTCATCCTATATGTCCTTCTTCTGGACAGAGAGGAGTCCCAGTTCCCAGGGCAGATCTTGGGGAGAATCTGGAAAAGGCATGAGGGTTGGGGGGCATAGCCATCTTTCAGGCACCATCCGAGTAGGGGCTCAGGCCTCAACTGGGATGGGTGGTGGGAGCCATTTCCATGAGCCCTTGCCGACCCACAAAGAAAGGAGTCAAGAGGGCCCCTACCCAGGCTGGGGAGAAGGCAGAGTGCTGAGCGGCAGTGGGCACACACCTCCCTCTCTTTCCTGGCCGAGGTGTGAAGTGTGCACTCCAGGTAGAGTACTGCATCCCTAACACTAAGGTGTGGGCAGCACCCCAGCTGGAGAACTTATTAGAATGCACAGCTGTGTGTCAGTGGACCCAGAGTGGGGCTGCAGTTCTATCAAGATCTCTAGTAAGGCCGTGCTGCTGCCGGCCTGCAGGGTTGCATTTAGCCCGATAAAGCATAAACATGAAGGATAATGCAGAAATGAGGCTAGGCTCTTGCTTCCATAATTTTCTGGGTGTCACATCTCTTAGCAGAGGTAACTTAGAGTGCTCTCATTTCCTCATGGCCTTTGGTGCCCCCTCTATGTGCACCTCTGGAGAATACAGGGAGGCCAGGTGGAACATGGAAATGTGAAAGAGACTGATATTCAGTGCCTGACTGAGTGGCCCTAGGAGCTCGGAGTGAACTGAGTTCAGGCTAAGCGCTGGGAGGGGCAGCTTAGGGGAGAGAAGTGTCTCACTCACTTTCCTTGCAGCAGGGACAAAATACCTGACACCTGCAACTTAAAGGAGGAGAGGATTATTTTGGCCCGCATTTTAGAAATTTCAGTCCCTGCATGGTCAGCCTACTCTGGGCAGAAGTGACTTTGTGGAAGGTACCGATAGGGGAGAGCATCTCACCTCATGGCATCCAGAAAGTAGAGTAAAGAGAGGAGCCAGAAACGGACATAAACACTTGTAGGCCACAATCCCAGTGACCCGTCTCCCTACTAGACCCTGCCTCCTAACAGCAAGTCAGCCATAAACCCCCATGATCCAGTCACCTTCCAAAAACCCCGCCTATGATCCCATGATGCTTTGGGGGGCATAGAGCTATGAACCATAACAGGCAGTTACAGGAGAGGACTGGGAAAGAGAGGTGTCATCAGCCCCAGCCCTTGAGGCAGGCTGACCTCTCTGCCTCTTGGTCTCTAACTGAGGAGTACTGGTTAGCATCCCTGATCTGAAAGTCTGAAATGCAAAATGCCCCAGAATCAAACCTTTATGAGCACCAATAGGATTCTCAAAAAGTTTTAGACTTTGCGACCAGAAAAAAAAAAAGTGAAAACAGAAGGGAAAAAAATGGAAACAAAGCTTTTGTACACAGGGCAAGAGGGGGCTGGGGGATGGGATAAAATAAAATAAATTTTATTTTTTAGAAAGCTAAGCAAAAAAAGTTTCAGACTTTGTAGTACTTCGGATTTCTGATTTTTGCATTTGTAGGACTGCTCAACAAGTAAAATCTATGCAAATATTTCAAAATCCAAAAGAACTACAAATTCTGAAACAGTCCTGGTCCCACACATTTCTGGTAATGGATATTCAACTTGCATAATATGTAGGCCTCAGGATTAGGGTAAGAAAGAACAGAAAATATGAAAGCATCCAACAAACCGCCTGGCCCAGAATAATATACAATATCCAATACATTCTGGAATAAAAAAGTAAGAACAATAGGTAAGCTCAGCCTGTACAGGGTCTTGACGACTAGACAAGAGAGTCTGGAAGACAGTCACAGACGATTCCTAACTTTGCAATGAAACAAAGCTTCCCTAAGGGATCGCTGCTTCACTGCCTGGGAGAAATTCTGAGTTTGCAAATAGAACTCAAACAGACAAAATTAGAGCATTCAGAACCAGTCCTGAGAGCAGACATCTCACTAAATCCAATTAATCTGAATTTCCTGGAATGATCCGCCAGCTCTCCCTCTTTACCAGACTGCAAAACAAGCAGCAGGTTGCCCTGGGCTGCACAGGAACAGAGCAGCCAGGATTCCGGGGAAACTACACAAGCCGTGCCTACATCCTGCCTGGGCCTTGAATCCCAAGACCTTCTAAATCTGAATCCGGATGGTGTGAAGGGTAGAAATGACCCATTGTCAGGGTCCTTGGAGAGACTCCTAGAACAGCAGCCGTCCGACTGAATCCTCTTTAGGCAAGTAGTGAAATAGGACTGGCTAACAAGGTGAGCCTCAGCCTTGGCCAGGAAGGGTCCCCGCCTGACACTTTCCCATCCTTGGACACATGGGCCTTCTCTGCTATGTTGAGCCTAGGCCATTGCCCATGACTTTTTCTTATTTTAAAGTAACATTTAGAAATGGTTTGGGGTCCAGAAACATAACATCCCCACCAAATCATCCTTTTCCTGCAGTATCTATGTTTTTAAGTGGTAAGAACCAAAGAACACGGCAGACACGAGGCACAGGTGGGAAACACACTCCGGACTGGAAGGGTCCCCTTCACCCTCTTCTTGAGAGGACCTGAGACGGGGCTGAGCCTTTGATAAGTGCTTCCTGCTAAATGCCAAAAGAACTTGGTGAGTTGGGCCTATGTGGCAGCCAGGGAAAAGGAGAGCAGGAGAATCTGTGGGTACTATTTTCCTAAATAAAGATCCCTTTCGCTGCACCTCCCCTACTGTTCCCCAGTAGTAGGCAGCAGTCTGGCGCCGTGTCAGAGACAGGAGCCCAACAAGGCTGCCTGGGCTCCATCCCAGCTCAGCAACTCACTGCCTGGGAGGGGCAACATGAGGGGATGTAAGGGCTCTCACCTGAGGCTGCTGTGACTTTTGAAGGGTGTGACATCCGCAAGGTGTCTGAGGCATTTTCTAGCACAAGATAAGGCTCCATAGCTTAATGTGCCCTCAGCACCAGTACCTAGCCCGTCCTCAGACTCCCGATCTACAAACCTTCCCCAGGCCCCATCTCCGTCAACGACAACTGCACCCTTCAGTTGCTCAGGCCTCAAATCTTGGAGTCATTTTTGATGTCTCTTTTTCATGCTCCACATGCAGTCCATTAGCAAATCCTATTAACTCTGCTTTTAAAGTATATTCAGAAACTGGCCTTGCCGACCACCTCACGTGACCACCCCAGGCCATGCCAGTGCTGTTTCTGTCCAGAGTGTGATGGTGGCCTCCTGCCGTTCCCCTCTGTGCACATGGCCTCTAGAGTAATCCTTTAAAACAGTTAAGCCAGATAAAATGGCATCCTCTGCTTAACCTCTCCAAAGGCTGCTCTATCTTACTTCAAGTAAAAGCCAAAGTTTACAGGGACTCAGGAGTCCTGTGCAGTGTGGCGCTGCTGCCTTTCTCCTGCTGCTGTCCACACCTCTTCCCCTGTTCACTGTCTCGGGCCACGTGCTTGGGGCAGTGTCTGTATTTATGAATGGATAAATAAACAAGTGAAGGGAGACGTCCCTTCCAGCTCTGTCTGCAAGGACCTCTCATCAGGGTAGGGAGCCCAGACTACAGCACCTGATAACAAGTCGGAGGAGGGCAGCTCTGAGCCCAGGAGGGGTGCTCAGAGGACTTTGGGGAGGCAGGGGAAGGAGACCTGTGGATGTGGGGGGCTGCAGAGGGTGGCCGAGGCAGGGTTGTGTGGGTGCTCAGCTGGAGGGAGCCCCTGGGGCTTGTGGTAGAGACTGGCCCTGACCAGAGCACAATTTCCATGGGGACAGTGCTGGAGAAAGGCATCCAAAGTCCAGTTAGGGCCTTTAGTAACTCCCCTACTTAGCTCATATCCCACTGGGCACTGTGCCCAAGGCCAGTTATGCAGAGTTAAGCAGGACGAAAAAGCCAGATTGAAGCTCTTGAGCAAATGTGACTGCCTCAGCTGTTATAAGGACCAGGAAACAGGCAGCATAGAACCAAGGACTTTGCAGAGCACTTGTGGAGAAAGTGCTTTCTTGAATAGTAACGACAACATAGTGGCCCGGTGTAGGGCAAAGATGGCGGCTGCAGAAGAAAGCCCAAGGCGCAGTGCTGCCTCCATGGGGGCTGTCATCCTTCAGTGCGCGATAGCCTCCCTGAGCTTCAGTTTCTTGGTCTGCAGAATGACAAAGGCCAGTGCTCTCTGAACTCTTCATGGATGGCAGCCTCTGTCGCGAGCACTTCTGCTTGTATTACCTTGTTGGACCTTCCGAAGCAACCCTGTGAGGTAGGATCCATTGTCCCCTACTATGCAGGTGTGGAGAGGCTAAGAAACTGCCCAGGTCGCACAGTTGCCCAGGGAACCTAGTGATTCTAGCTCCAGAGGCCTTGTTCTTAGACATGACGCACCCTGCAGGTGACAATGGCTGCCCTACCTGAAAGATTTTGGGGACCAATGAGGTTAATATACATATAACAGTTAGAGGTTCTGCATAAATATTGACAATCACTATTTTGTCTGATGCTCACAATGTTAAAGCAGCTGGTTTTGCTAGTAGATGAAATTGACACCCTGATATCTCTGACTGGGCTTGCCTGGTGGTCCACACAGAGACTGTGACATTGTCCCAAACCCTGGAGACACTGTCATCAATATCCTCTCAGACAGAAGGTGCTTGTGCACCAAATGGGCCGGCCCAGATGTGATGGAGTGCCCACACCTCGAAGCAAACCTCAGGATTGTGGGCCAGTTTCCTTGCCCCTGAGTGGGACAGTTCTAGGTGTGTCCCACATGGTCCCTCAAAGGGCCCTCCACAGGATTGAGACCCAGCTGCCCACACAGTACCCACCACAAACACACCATCTGCTGGCTCCCTGCTTGCTGTTTCACCCCTTCTTCCCTCCCAGTGCTCCCTGGCATCACCTCCCAAATGAGCCATTTGCACCAATACCCCTACCTCTGGGTGTGTGGTGGTGGACCGAAAGAAGGGCAGGGATGCATTTTGCTGCCAGGTAGAGCGGAAAGCGGATAGACATGCTGAGGCTTAAGATTTTCTGGCCAGATGCTTCTGGAGGAAGAGATGGAGAGAGGCAGGGCATACACCAGCCTTGGACCAAAGGAAAAGTTCCCAGTAACTGGAAAAGCAGAGCAAGCCTTCCATGACTGTTCCCCAAACAGCACAGCCCCTGAGTGCACATTTCACCCGACATCTCAGAGAGAATGGCCAGCGCGGCATCCTGGCGGGAGCCCTGATGCCTCTGGAGCGGATCATAGGAGAACTCCTCACCCCTCTTGGACACGAGCACAGAATAAACACAAATAAGCTCCCTCATCTAAATAAATCAAGGCTTGGTTTTATGAGGTAGTTTTCTGTTTCTCCCCACCCCTCCTGACTTCTCTCCTCCAATGCCACACTTGTTTGGTGGCTTATTTAATCCTGTACCCTGTGCACCTCCAAAGAACCCCTTTGTCTTTGAGATAAAGTGGTGCATTTCTGCCTTGTGGACACAATTTTCCAAATGAGCCTCCAAACACAGAAGAGTCCAGAATATTCTCAATAAGACACCATCATGGTTTGGCCCAATGGAAGAAATGAACAGGAGGTAAGAAGAAAAACAGGAGAAAGGATGCATTTTCAGCATGTTCCTTCAGCCAAATGGTTTGCGATTTCATTGGAAAGGATTCTCAGGGGGAAAGAGACCAAAGAACATAACAGAAAAGGAAAGGAAAAAAGCAAAATTCCTGACTCAATGTGGCTCCTTCCCAAGTTGGTCAGGAGAAAAGAAGGACAGGACACAGAGAAAAGGACTGAGCGCTGGCCAGCATGATGCCAAAGAGGGCTGTGTCACCTGCAAACCAGGGTGGCCCAAGTCACAGCCACTGGGTCGGGCTCAGAAGTGCTCCTGCCATTCTAGTCAGTTCAGAAGCTGCAGAAATGCTAAGGACGGAGGCATTGGTTGGCATGGCCCAGAGGGTACACACGGGCCAAAGCTCCTGAGAACACACTTGGAACCAAACTCAACACAACAACTACTGCTTCCCCTCAAACCCCACAAAAATGGGCCACCAGAGAATATATTATTCACAGCCAAGTGGAGAAAAAGCAGGGGAAAGTCCGTACTGGGATGGACCCTGCTCCCAAAGGGCCAAGTTCTATCTATGAGACGCAGAGTAGTCTTACCGCCAAAGGCTCAGCTGTGAAAGGAAATCTCCTGGATCTGCCCCTGGGCTGGGTGAACTTGAGCCAATTACTAAACCTTTCTGTGTGCCTCAGTTACACATTTTCAAAGCAGGGCTCAAAGAGTTGCCACAGAGGGTTCCACAAGAAGGTGCAGGCAAATCACCTAGAAGCTCGTCAGGCCCACCATCAGCACCCGGCACAGCTAGCTCTGATGACTACATACATTTGCAGGCAGCTGGATCAGAACTGTGGCGGAGGCTGGGGCTCCCTGTGCGGAGGGAGCAGCACCGCCACCCTGGTCCCCACAAAGCAGCTCTTGCATATGGCTGTGCCTATTGCTGGCAGAGAGAGGTGGCATCTGTGTCTCCCTAGTCAGGGGTGGGGGCCTGGGGTGGTCCATAGCTAGAGGCCAGAAGCCTCGTGACCTGTCTACACCCTCAGCTTCTCTTGCGGAATTTGTCCTCAAAGGTGTGAGTGGCCATCGCACCCCCACTCAGCTCAGGCCAACACACGCAGCTGGGGAAACCCACAGCTCTCTGCAAATGCCCCTCAGACACCTGGAACCCCAGCTCCCTCCGCTGAAAATGCAGGCTGCCTGTAGACTTCAGCAGGTTGGGAATGCAGTGGGAATTAGCACAAAGACAAAGGGCCACTATCAGTAATTATTTCTGAAGTAACAAGCAACTAATTGGGACTTACTGTTATTAAGAACCTATACTGTGGGCAGTAATTAAACTGCAGCTAACGAGGGTTTCCACACCAGGCTCTGCAGCCGCCTCACGGCAGGGCTGGTACCTGTGTCCAGGCAGACCAGTCTGTGCTAGAAGAAAGAAATGGCTCTATCAGAGATATTGGGCAGAGCTGAGATTGCTGTTCAGGGCAGAGAGCGCAGTGCGGCAGTGGGGTCACACCAGGCACAATGGGGACTAGCCAAGGTGCACACGGAAGCTTCCGGATTGGCGGTCACCCCCTTCCGGGTGTTGATGTCACAAGGTGGTAAATGGCTGCAGACGCTGTCAAGTCAGTGGGAAAGAGCTGACTGGACTCTTTTCTAAGTGGATTTACTGCGCGCCTGGCTCTGTCAGGAGCCCTGGGAGACGTTCGGACACATGATTTCATTCACTCTTCCCCAGAGCGAGAGCAGGAAGGGGCCACTGGGAACCATTTCCTAGGGGAGGGATGCTTGGCTCAGGATGTGAGGCGGACGGCAGCATCAGTGGGCCGGGCTGGCTGTGCCTGCTTTCTAGCTGCTGGGTAGTTTGTCGTTAACTAAACCGCTCCGAGCCCCATTTCTGCGCCTGCCGTGTGGGGCCACCGAGTTCCAGCTAGCGAGCACGCTGCGAAGACCACAGAACGCGCTGCATGCGTGGTCTTAGCACCACAAAGGCTGGGTCGTGATTCTCCCTGCTATTCAGGGTCTCTGAGAGGTAGCCCCAAGGTTTGATGAACTCTACTGGCCGGGCATGGGTGAGATTTTGCCACAAGGAAAGCCACAGAAGTGTCAGTAAACAGTGTCTGTCTGCCCGCGTCCCTTGGGAAGGGGCAGACAACCCCAGCAGGCTGGCCGCACTCGGAGGCCGCCGCCCTGGTGTCCGGGGCAGTGGGAGGCTGGCCAGGCGCCCAGACAGCCTGTCTCGGCTTGGAGCACAGAGCCATTGCCTCACCAGCTTGTAATGAGCTGCGTCTCCATCCTGATTAGAGGAACAATCCTCACAAAGAAAGACTTGGGGGAGGAAGTACCAGCATCGGGGACAGGGCACAACCTCGCCTCCCAAGGAGGACACTTGAAAGACAGCCCAAGACGGTGCCGACCCCTGGGGAGGAGATGGGTGAAACCACAGGGCAAGTCAGGGTCAGAGTGGGAATCCCGGGAGGGGCAGGGCAGGGTCAGTGTGGGAGCCCAGGGGGATGGTGGGTTGCCAGGAAGGACAAGCAGAGACCAACCTTCTCTGGGCACCTGCCGGGTGCCAGTCCCAAGACTGTCTCTGCCATCAACACAGTCCTCCCCAGGGCAATGCTGCAGGACCGCCTCTCCCTACACTGGACTGCAGCCTGTTTCTGAGTTACAAAAACAGTTGAGTGGGTAACTACCACCACTGTGAAGAAGAATGTGACTTCAAGAGAGAGGCAACTTCAGGGTGCATCTTCTATGGCGAGGAGGAAAATTGTTTAATGAAAGTTTTATTTGTTTAATGTATGTAACTGGATGATTTGGAGCTGGATTTTGATGTCCAGTGGGTATTTTTTTTTTTAATGGGGATTATGGTAAAGACAACTCTTGAAAACCACTGGTTAAAAATGCAGGTTTGGTGTGGTGTGGGTGGTACACATCTGTAATCCCAGCACTTGGTAGGCTGAAGCAGGGGGATAGCTGTGAGTTCAAGTTCAGACTGGGCTACCTAGTGAGTTCAAGTCCAGCGTGAACTGCAGAGTGAGATCCTGTCTCAAAAGACCAAAGAAGAAAAAAAAAATACGCAGGTTTGGAAATCTGACTAGTTAGTGGTGAACAAACAAACAATTACAATCTCCCTGTGCCTCAGTTTTCTCATCCAAAGTGTGGGTACAGTAATCGTGTCCGTCTCCTAGCAGTGCTGCACAGTATGAGTTAATGCTTACAGCAGCACAGCAGTGGATCCTCCAATCTCAGCCAACCCCGAGTCCCCACAGATAGCCCAGTTTCCTGCCAAGGCCTCCCCTAGGCCCTCCTGAGGATGCTCTCTGGACATGGGGATATGCTCTGCCAAGCTCAGGGCAAGCCCAAAGTGTGGAGGAATGAACGCCCTTGGGACTCTTTGGCTGCGGAGGACAGGGATGGTCCTTTGACACCACAGCCATCACCGCTGTGCAGGCTTGGAGCTGGGTTCTCCGGGGGGTGGGGAGCACAGTGGGTCGAGCCCCACTTGACTACTTCCCACTGTCTCCTGGGAAACTCTCCCAAATAAACCTCTACTCCACACCCTGGGCTTGGTGCCTAACCACTCGGATGAACTTAACTGAGACAAACAGAGTCTGGCACAAAGTAGGTGCTCAGCAAATGTGAGCTATCGTTAGTTGTCCTCATCTCAAGAAGGGATTGTGCGGGCAGGTGAGGTTCGCCATCTCAGTTAGTCGTTGCTCCAAGCCTGTACGATAAGGAACGGAGGCACTCTGCTGGAGGTGATGGAGTTGGAATGGGAGGAACCATGCGAGTTAGCGAAGTTCTCCTTCTCAACCTCCCTCTTCCATTTAATCTATGCCAACCTCTTCCTCGTGACTGCTGCTACTCCCATTTTACAGATGAGAAGGCGGGAAGCCCAGGAAAGTAAAGCACCCATTCCCCACTGTTCCCTACCATACTGGGACCAGCACCTGGCACTTCCACTCCTGGCCCTGAACCTCCCAGCACAGCAGGGGAGCTCCAGCACCCAGAGAAGGGACATCTGTCCCATATATAAAGGCCCAAAGCAGAAAGAGACCAGCTGCGCAGTAACCCCGTGTGATACAGGAAGAAGGTGGGACATGAGAGAAAAAAAGGGACAGTTTTAGTAGAACCTGATGGGATTTTCCAACAGATGGAAACCAGTGCCGATGCTTGTGTCTCCACTGCTCAGCCTGTTTAGCAATCTGATGCACTGGGCTTCGGTCCCTCTACTTGCTGATGGTCTTAAATGCTATCAGTCTACCCTCCTCTCAGCAGCCCCACCACTTCCCCCAGTTCCCCAAGCTCTACACGCCCTTGGTCTGAGCGCTGGCTGCATAAAACTTACTGTGATTTTCTCCTGAACATCTGCTGCATGTCAGGCACAGTATGAGCCTCTCAGTGCCTCAGCTTCCTCGCCCCTTAAATCCAGATAACCCTAAATATCTTCTTCCTGGGTCTGCGAATTAGAAAAATGAATTGTACAAACCTCAAAGCTGTCAAAGGACTCAGACCTAGCATATATAGAGAATCCCCGACACCACACTGAAAACACAAATAAATATTCCAGTTAGAAAGAAGCCTGGCAAGTGACAAGTAGAGACATTTTATCAGATAACATTCAGATGATGGTAAAAATGTGTTCAACATCACAGCCATTAGGGAAACACAAAGTAAGACTGCAGTGAGGTGTTGCATTCACCTACTGGAACGGCTAAAATAAAAATCAGCGGCAACCCTGAACACTGGCAAAGACATAGAGAAACTGAGCCACTCATGCCCTGCTGGTGGAAGTGTAAGTTCATCCAGCCATTCTGGAAGACAGTCTAGCTCTTTCTTAAAAACTAAAAAATAGAGTTACCATATAATCCAACAATGGCTCTCCTGGGCATTTATCCCTGAGAAATGAAGACATATTCACCTAAAAACTTCTACACACTTAGAGCCACTTTCTATGTAAGAGCCCAAACCTAGAATGAACTCAGAAGTCTTTCAAAGGCTCAACCATGGTGTACAGCTAGATGGCAGAGCTGGCTCAACATAACCACAGGTTCTGCATCCAAAGATTCCCTCTAGCTGGTATTGAAAATATTAAAAATTAATCCCATCTGTACTGAACACAGACAGGAAGATGCAAATAGGTTACCTGCAGCTATTCTGTTGCATTCTGTAAGGGATTTTGAGCATGTGCAGATCTGGTATCTGAGGGAGGTCTGACCAGCAGAGGGATGACTATGTTCATGGAACTGTGTTCGGCAGCAACACAGCAGTGGACCATCCATACCCAACTGGAATGGACTTCAAGGGCATTGTGCAGAGTGAGCAAGGCCAATCTTTAAAGGCCAACCCATGTGTCATTCCCTGGTGATCGTCTTATTGAAACAACATCTGCAGATGAAATAGATCTAATGGCTACTGTGAGTGAGGGATGGTGAAAAGGAAAAGGCTGGGCGTGACCAGAAGGGGCCAGTGAAGGGAGACTTGGTGGGGATGGACTCATTCTGCATCTTTTTTTTTTTTTTTTTTTTTTTTTTTTTTTTTTTTT
>NW_022900928.1:10783436-10799519 GCF_012274545.1 Fukomys damarensis
TTTTTTTTTTTTTTTTTTTTTTTTTTTTTTTTTTTAGTACTGGGGATTGAACTCAGGACCTTGCACTTGAGAGGCAGGCGACGGGACGGCACCACTGAGCTAAATCCTCGGTCCGGTCCTCATTCTGCATCTTGACAATGGCAGGGGTTGCATAAATCTAACACGTGACAGATAATGCACAACTATGCTTAGCCATTGTACTACTGCTGCTTTCCTGCTTTTGATACTGACTAGAATTATGTGAGCTGTCACCCCTGGGGAAAACTGGGTGAAAGTTACATAGGCTCTTGTTGCAGTATCTTTGCAAAATTGTGTAGTTATTTCAAAAATTTCTCTTTTTTTTGTGGTAAAGCATCCAAATTTATGTCATTGATAAGCATTCCTAAATTCACTGAATCCTTGAGAGAGCTATCATCGGGGTACAAACAACCCTATACCAATACTAAGATTTTATGTAAATAACACATCAGTGAAAGAGTTTTCATGATTTCCATTTCATAAAATAACCACGAGACTCTTACTGATCCTTGAAATGCTAGCACTTAGCTCCTTGCCAGGTGCAAAATTGGCCCATGACACCTGCTGTATTGTTGAATTAAGTAAAGAAAAAAAGTAAATTAATGACTTAAAAATATACTGCCCTTGAAAATGAACATCTATTACACTACAGTAACCAAAGTGAAAACATTCAAAGATTCATAATCTACAACAATGAAAGAGAGATGAGGCTAAAGAGACAAAACTAGAAGTCAGTTATGTTAAGCATGCAAATATATGAAGTAATTTCAATTTTGAAAAGTACATTTATTTTTTATCCATTTTGTGCAGAATTAAGTGAATAAGTTTTCTAAAGATCAAGTAAAGAGTAGAGAACAGGAATGAAGGGGAGCAGGGAGCATCATTCACACGGAGGGTGGTCCTAAGCAAAATACAGTCAAAAGTTCATTCATTCTTAAATGTGGAAAAAGTTCTTGTTTCAAGAATTCTTTATTCTTAAAAATTTTAAGATATATCTCATACGGGGTACACTGCAGTAATCTGATATATGTACACAATGTGTGAAATGAACCACACAGAGAAAGACAAATGCCACATGGTATCAGTCATTTGTGATAACTAAGAATTCCATCTTGTAAAAAAAAAAATGGAATAAAATCTTTGTCACCACACACTGGGCAGGGCAGGGGAAACAGGAAGCTGCTCGCTAAGGAGCACCAGAACACAGAAAAGGAGAATTTTGATTTTTCTATAGTGCATTTGGAGAACTATTGACGACAGATGACTTCATAATATATTTCAAAATATCTAGAATATAAAATTCCCAAATCATAAAAATGATTAAAGCTTGAAAAAATGGAAATGTTTATTACCAATTTGACTTTCACACATTGTGTACATATATCAAAAATTTCAAATAATTTCTTTGCTTGTTTTGCAGTGTTTGGAGACTGTACTCAAGGCCCTATGCACTCTGAGCAAACGATGTATAGCTGAGCTACACCCAGCCCTCAAAAGTGTTTTAAATGAACTGCTGGTAAAGAACCAAGAGCCATGACTTTGATATGCACTTAATCAATGTCAGCTCTCATCATCATTGCTTTGATTTAATTTTCTTCGTCCAAGTATCTTATAGGATGCTCATGATAAACTTTTTAGAAGAGGGTTTTCTCTGCATTTTAAAGGCAAGAATACTGAATCTCAGACCTACTAGATAAATTATCTACCTTTACATACTCAGAAATACCTAGGAATTGACCTCATATATTCAAGTGCAAAGACAAGTAAGATTAAAAAATATCTTTGCCCTCATCGGCTTTCTAGCATAGTAGGGGCAATGAAAGATCTACTTCACACCTAAGTGGATGTCACGCACCCTGTGTAAGTTCTGTGAGAGGTCAGGGAAGGGAGTAAGTAGTACATGGAAGAGATCAGGCAGGCTTCCTGGAGGAGGTGGTGTTTGGGTCATTTTGGAGTACATGCAGGAGCCCAGCAGGTGTGCAAGGGGCAGCAGCACAGGCCATGGGAACCTGACCAGAAATGGGAGGGAGTGCTTGGGGGACAGTGACCTGGCCAAGGTGGATGAAGTCGTTTCGGTGGTAGTGGCTGAAGATGAAGGACAAGCACAGAGAAGTGGACGAAGACAGGATCGAAGTGATGGGTTGCGGGCTGGATGTCCTCCCGAATGCACCTGTCCGAAACGTAATCCTCAGTGCCACAGCGTCGGGGACGGACTCACCTTGTCTTGAAGGTGTGCTGGTTATGGGGAGGCGGGGCTTGTTATCAAAGCCAACCTGGCCCCCTTGCAACTTCTTTTACCCTTCCACTTCCTGCCATGGGTGACACAGCCCCGGGGTCCCCACCTGATACCAGCACCAAGCTTTTCAGCTTCTCTAATTCCAGAACCCTGGGCCAACAAATCCCCCAGCCTGGTGTCTTCTGCCCCCGCAGCAGAAAGGGGCTATGCCAGGCTTGGTCTCCCAGCTTTTGCCCGCTGGATCCTCCAATGTCTGCCATGGCAACCAAGCTACTAAGCAACACAGTGAACGAGTCACACAGGTGACCAGGAGGCTTGTGATTTTTTTTAAAAGGTTATGAGTGAGACTGGATACAGCACAACTTCACTGTCAGAAATGCATCCAGGATTAATACACTTTCACTTGTTAACCAGTACAGCCATGTGCTGTCCACAGTGAGGGACCTGACTGAAGGAACTGGGTCCCAAAGACTCCAGGGGTGGGTGGGGGCGACCTGGATGGATGTCACCAGTGCTTTTGTCTTTAGGTTGTGACACATGGAACCTATTAAAGAAACTGCCAAGATGGCACAGGTTCTGCCAGTACTCAGCACTCAGCAAGGTGAGCATGACTCCCGCTTTAGAGAAACTGAGGAGATACTGACCTGCAGGGGAGCAAATCCCAACAAGTAAAATTCCTTACATAATAATTTATCTACTCCTCATTTGTAGCACAATGGCTGCACCTGGAAACTGTAATGTTAAGTGAAATAAATCAGACACCACGGTTTATCTGTCCCATGGTTTCTCTTACATGAGAAACCCAAAGCGTAAATACATTAGAAAGCAAAATGAAAAACAGATAATATGAAAGAGGGTGATAAATCTTTTATAAATGGCAGAGGGGCCAGGAGATGGAAGGAGGGGAAAGGGATGAAAAAATAATTAAGATATGTGATGTCCATGGATCAACTCCCCAAGGTAAACGCATCATTATGTACTGCAAACATGTATGAATATAAATGAAACTTAAAAAAAATTATGGACACAAAAAGCTGCGGCATCAGGGACACTGCTGGGGTGACTCTCACCTGCCCACATCCCCTTCAGCCTGCCTTTGCATGTGGTACTGGGCCGGCTCAACGGATGCTCTTGGAAAACAGATTTTGAGCTGATGAGTTTTTCCAGGTGCACGCTCAGTCTTCGGAAGGAGAACTGGATTCAAAGGAACAACTGGGAGGAAGCTCGAGGGCCCTCTGGGACAACTGCTTGCAACCTGGCTTTTCTGGAGCCTCGGGGTTTTGGAAGTGCTCAAGGGGGCACACGGGGCAGCCTTGGGGAAGGGGACCCTCAGAGACAGGGTCCAGGGTGTCTGACTGCTCCCCCAGAGGGGCCAATGTGACCATCTTTAAACACAGAAGTGACATGAACGGGGAGGAGTGGGGGGAAGAGGTTCTACTATTTAAATTTTCATCATTTAAGAATGATACTTTTACAAAAGTACTCATTTTCAGTGTCTTTTACTAAAAATAACTCTTTTTTGGTAGTTGTGTATACACCAGCCACAGTTAGAAGTGCTTATACAGGCACTATCTCGTCAAATCCTGGAAGCAACTCTAAAATGTAGATACTATAATTATCCTCACTTTACAGAGGAGAAACCAGGGTCAAGGGTGGAGGGACTTGACTGATGCATGTGGACTGTCAGTGATGGAGCCGGGCTTTGAACTTGGCCAGTGGGCTGCACGATTTACCACCACAGTGGCCAGGACGCGCCCAGGCCCCTCCGTGGGCTCGGGGCAGAGCTCCCGGTTCCTGCTCTGTGCTTCTTCCCCTGACACTCCCTTCCCTCCCTTCCCTCTCGCCTCCTCCGCCCCTCGTGTACCTTCTAGAATAGACTCGCAGTGGCTTTAAATAGACTCGCTCACGGAGCATCTGTGCTCCCTTGCTGGGAGCAGATGAGCGAGATGCTGCACGGGCAGATCTTCCGGGGACCCTGGCTCTGTACAGACCGGGGCTCTCTCTCGGCCTGGAGCCTTCCCCCCATCTGGGCTCTACCTGCAGAGCCCTGGTCAGCTGCGGGTCTGCATGGCCTTGCCTGCCTGCTCTCTCGTCATTACAGACAGTGCCTGTTCCTCCGCTTTGCCTCGCTATTTCCTCTGCTGGGAGGGCCCATCCTGCCCTGTGGGCCTCTGCCTCCTCCTCCTCCTCAGATGTCCCCCAGCCACGGCACAGCTCGGTGCACCCCGTGCTGTGACCACGGCCTGGCCTGGGCGGTTACTTCATTTCCTCCACTAAAACACACGCGGTGGTTTATTTGAGAATATTTCTCACTCCTTGAGATGCTGCTATTGAACTGATGCAGTGTTCTGTAATCATGTCATCTTAGGCTCCAGGAACTACAGGCCTTCTCTGTTTTCCCTTCCCCTCCTGTGAGCACACACCTGGGTGCAGCCACACCTGTGTGTCTCTGGACCCCAGCAGCCAGCACAGAGAGGTCCAGTTGGCAGCAAGTCCTGGTGCCCGGAGTGCCCACTTCTTCAGGGGAGGCATCCTAGAGGCCCAGGGCAGCCCACTGAGTCCATGCTCTCGTCCCTGGCAGGGACTCGGGGAGCAGCATGAGCACAAATGAACCTGACCAGGCCCAGCAGGAAGCTGGTGATTCTTGAGCTCCAAATCACATCACACTCCAGGCTCTGCCCCCACGCTTTCCTCTGGAAAGTAGCTGTAGTCACTGTTGATCAGTTTTCAGGCCTCCGCTCTCTTAAATTCTCTATCTCCAAGAAAATGTTCTAGCAAACTGTCTACCATGGGCTTTTCTTCACTCTGCCTCCCCCTACCTCCTCAGGCCTTCCAATGGAAATCTCGGGTGGCAGTTGCCTACCCGTTTTCTTTGGGCCTTACCCCTACACACAGTATGTGAAAATCTTAGATTTGATAAGCTCTAGCAAGTCTCACAGGACCCTATCATTTTCCCACCTCTTGCTTATGGCAGACATTGCTAATCGATCACAGCATGCTTTCCTTCGCCTCAAGCGGCCATGTTCAAGTGGTCTGGCCGGTAGGCTGAGTCATCGCTGTAGCTGTCCACCTCTGTAGCTGTTGACCTCAGAGCCTTCTAAGGGAACTTCTGGTCAGAAATCTTGTGGACCCTCGGGAACAAATCCCACTCATCAGATTGGTTCGGAGAGCCTCAAATTTATGTTAATTTTAAATTGTTCTTCAACAGAAGCAAATTGTAAATTGGATATATAGCTAAACGTACTTGGAGTTTTGAGGGGGAACAGCTGACCAACCTTGCATTCTGGGCTCGACAAGTATACTTTGGAAGTGGCCTGACACAGTTGGGCAGGAATCTAGCTTTTCTACCTGGTAGCTCAGGTCAGGGAACAAGGGAACGGAACTGAGAGGACAGTCATTCACTTATTCCCTGTACAAACATCTGCTGAGCCCCTGCTATGTAGTGATGGTTCTCATGGTGAACCGGGTTGTAGAAGATCCAATGGTTCTCTATCTCTAATCTATCTCTATCTGCACAATACTGTTAATCCTTTATAAATCCCAGTACATTTCCCTCTTCTTAGAACCTACATTCTCCCTTCCTTACTACAGTGAAGCCGTAGGATTGACTGAGCCTGGCTCTTGGGTGGAGAAAAGCCATGTGCTGACTAGAAGTGTCAGCCTTAGACTATTACATGAATGAGAACTGAATGTCTATTGTGTTTGAAGCTTCATACACTGCAGGATCTTTTTGTTATGGGGGAAATATTACCCTGACTGACACACTCTCTATGTGAAGTCAGTCACATTGCTACACTGGTCTAGACATACCGTTGTAATTCTGTTGTCTCCCTCAAAAAGAGTTCTTAGCTTTGCATAACCAAAGGAGATAAATTTATCAGCCCGGAGTCAGCCCTTCCTCGAACTCAGATGCCTTCAGCTCAGGCCGTAAGATGTTTCTATGAGAGGGACTACAGAGCTCTGGTGAAATGAACTTTCAAAGCTTGAGAGAAAGCTGAAGGCTTCCCTGAGAAATTCCCAAGCACCATGTTCCTTTTCCAGAAAATCAATGTGGGTGCGGGACAATCTTTGAAGCAGCCAGCAGCCTTGCCTTTGGCTTTCTGTACCAAGTGGCTTCGGCTCTCTGAGGGCACAGGCAGAGTAACAACCACCTGGCAGAGAGAAAGAGCAAGTAATGGAAGCCCAGCTTCCCAGTTGGGTCAACAGCATGAGTCAGAGTGCCAGGGAAATAAATAAATCCCATTCATAAATTTCCTAGTTGAAGAGCTTTCAAAGTCATAAAGTCTGCATAAAGCCAGAAGACCTACGATTGTCCAATTAGAGGTCTTATCCAGGAAAAGGCCCATTTTCAAATACACCGTTTGCTCCTCATGCCAGGAATGTAGTCGGGCTGGTTGGCTGTGCTGCGCCTTTGGTTTTTATAGCACTTGTCATTTCAGTGAGACAGAACAGAGCCTCCCCAGACCCTCCAGGCCCTAGCATGGGGGCATGAAGGGCCAGAGATGCCCAGAGCCCAGGAGAACTCAGAGAAAGCTAGGATCTACTGGAAACAGTCACGTGGGAAGTGTAACAGCGGACACCAAGTGCTTACTGTTTATTATTATAACTGCCGGGTCCTGTTCTAAATGCCCGGCATATGTGATTGCACTTAATATTTACTACTGCTCTACAAGGAAGCGTCATCCATCCTCCCCTCATCTTCCAGATGAGGAAAGCAGGAATGGCAAGGTGAAGTGACAGGTTTAAGAGTACTCGGCTCAGTGAGGAGCAGCACAGGGACCTACACGCAGGGCTACGGGATCTGAAGCACATCAACCTCCACACCATGTTGCCACTCAGGCTCCCAGGTCCCTGATTCCCTCTCTGCACAGCCACGTGCGCTGCGCTGGGAGATATGAACAGATGGAGGCCCCCAGGGTGGCACTGATGGTGACCCGTGTGTGGAGCCAGGCCTGGGACAATCTCTGATATCTGCCAGCCACAGTGCTTACTTACATCAATCCTCCTAACTGCCCTGCAAAATAACTGTGATTGCACCCATTTGACGACTGAGAACCCATGAGCCTCAGAGCGGTGGAGAACGTTCCAAAGACCACACAGTGAGGCAGCAGGAGGGCGCCTTGAAACGTGCTGGACACCGCGCTCGCCTGCCTGCTTTTATTTTGGGAGGAATTTCGTCTTGGCCAGATTCTGGCTGTACCTGTACACATTCCACCGTGTGCCTCTTACCAGCCCGGCAGTCTCACAGAGGAACTTGTGGTGGGCCTTAGCCGCGTAGACCAGGGCTTGGCAGCCTTTCCCCGAAGGAGCCAGAGAGTGGACACTTTCAGCGTTGGGGCCCTCGGTTTCTACACCCCTGCGGTGAGGAAGCAGACGCGCAGTGTGCAAGTCAATACGGGCTCCAGGTTTGGATGCCGGCCCTCACCTAACAGCCCAGGGATTCCACTCATAAGCCACATTCCTGGGTGTAAGCACTGCGGAGAGGCGCCATGGTGCTCTGACTGTGTACCAAGTGGAACTGGCCCAAGGGAGGGCGGACCCTTGGACAAGGTCACTGTCGGAACCCGGCAGGGCCCAGGCCCTCTGCTCCCACCTGCAGACGCATCCCCTCCATGCACTCCACTCCCTGGGACGCTGATGTCCCCTCTGGAGGCGTGGTGACATTGGTAGGCAGCTCTCAGGCAGCAGCCCTGGCTCTCTGCGGTGGCCTAGCTCACCCTCTGCCAGGGCCAAGGCTCCCACTCACAAATCACCGGGCCGCTCTCTCCGGCAGGCCTGGCTCCCACCGCTCCTCTGAAAAGCCTCTCTGTATGGCAGCTGGAGAAGCACGCGCAGCGTTAATTTATGAAATGCAGCTCATAAAAGCCGAGTGCGCGGGCAACGCTGGAGGAGGCAGAGGCCCACACGGCGGTGCTGGATCTGTTATTTGCTTCTCTCACAGCCACAAAAGGAAATGCTGGTGAGGTCTGGGGAGGAGCAGGGGTGGATGGAGGGAGGGCATGCTGCTGGGTTTAATAGCAGGAATCCTACTCATTTGTCTTATTGTAAAATAGATGTGTGTTTGGATGCAGAAAACACTCTGAGTCCTTTCTTTCCTCCCCTTGCAGGCATGAAAAGCCTTGAGCGCAGCAAAATGCCGCTGATTTCGAGTCTATTTTGGGCACTTGTCACTAATTGTCTGTTTCCGAGGCCTCTGCATACCCAGGCTCCTCAGAGCATCCGAATGAATGAGCACCTCGCCACGCTGCCATCGCCCGGCACACAGCCGCCCAGTCCCTTCCTCTCCTGGCGCCCACCCACCCCACACCCTCTGCCCACACAGTGCCTGCTGGCACCTGAGTGAGGCTGCCACCCCGTGCCAGGAAGCTATTTTACTAAAGGAAATAACTCTGATAAAGGGGATAAAAATAGCCAGCAATGATGGAAAACATTTTGTCGAGAGCTCTGTTGACAAGAGGGGAAATGGAGCTGTGAAAAAGACAGGTAGTGAGGGACCCAGAAGGAGATCTGGCCAGACGGCGACAGTCTAGGAAGCCAGGCAGGGCCAGAGGCCAGGAGAGGCGCCACGGACGGCTGGGCCCAAATGGCAGATCTTCCCTCTCCATCATGGCCTCAACCTTGTGCTTTTCCTCCCAGAGCAAGAGACAGGAAGGACGGCCAGCTGGGAGCTCGTCACACAGGACAGGTATCTGAAGAGTGGTCCCGCGGAAGCTCTTCCTCACAGAGCGCAAGGCAGAGACCAGCTTTTAGCCGGGCGTGGTGGCACACACCTCTAATCCCAGCTCTTGAGAGGCTGAGGCAAGTAGATCATCGCGGGCTTGAGGCCAGCCTGGGCTGCACAGTGACTTCAAAGCCTGCCCACACGGGGCGAGGCAGAGACCCTGGCTCCATCGCCCTCACCACTATCCCT
Organism: Fukomys damarensis; assembly: GCF_012274545.1. Lineage (NCBI taxonomy): Eukaryota > Metazoa > Chordata > Mammalia > Rodentia > Bathyergidae > Fukomys > Fukomys damarensis. The sequence goes on from NW_022900928.1 coordinate 10,792,601, forward strand.
AACCCCCCGAACAAACCAACAAAAAATAGAACTCGGCTTCTGAAGCTCAAGGCTTCCACTGTTCTGGATCTGCCACTTTCTAACACAGTGACCCGGGACAAGCCCCCTATTCTCCCTTGAGCCTCAGTTTCCCCAGGTGACACGTAAGTACACTGCTGCGGTGGTAATGCATAAACACAAAGTATCTACCAAAGCGGCCTTATTTGTCTCGCTGGGGCTTTGGCTTGCATGGCTGAGGACTGAGTGCCAAGCACTACTCTGGGCACCTGAAATAGCCTGAGGAAGAAGACAGAGTCCTTCTGCAAGGCACTTGCATTCCTTAGTGAAGGTAACAGAAGGCAGCTCCACCCTGAAGAACATATAACTGGCACCATCTGCCTGAAAGCAACCAGAGAGGACGCAGCAGTCTTTCCCGGGCCCCTGAGACTCGGGGATGGTGCAATTCTGTGCACCTACTGAGCACGAGGGACACAAAGGGAATGATGGGAAAGTCTCGCCTGCCCAGCTGAGGCCCATGACTGGTAGGAAAGACAGACAGGCAAACAGACCACGACAGAATTAGCCTTAGGAGGGGCCCATGGACTGTACCTTGGGAGAAGCGGGTCTTAGAGATTTCCAGGTTACAAGAGTGGGCAGCCAAATTATGTAAGCTAAATACATTCATGCATTTACATAAATTAATAGGCAGCAATTATATCGCTGCAGTGATTTCTAAATAATATCCCATATAACTAGCTCCATATTCCAAAATGTTAGCAATGGCTATTTCTGGGGAGGCAGAACTCCGGGTGATTTGTATCACCCCCTCCCAATTTTCTACAGTTAGTATGCATTATTTTTCTAATAGGAAAACAAAGAAACAAAACATGAAGAAGAAGAGAGCTGTCCCTAAAATAGGCTGCAGATGGGAAGTCTGTGCTCTGGCCTGCGATTCAGGTAAAAACTTCCCCGTTCGACGCTAAGTGTGTCTGACACTTTATCTCTCACTCTGGGGTCAGGATTAGGAAGGGGTGCACTACTGGGGGAGGGGTGGGGGGAGGGAAGTGCACCCCCAAAATGACAGTGTGCACAGGGCTGGATCTGAGGTCTTGGACAATGATTAATCCCCTCTTGGGCTCAGTTTCCTCATTGTACATGGCTAAAAGAAGCCTTCTGGGACCGTGCTATCTCAGCTGGGCTCCCCTCGTTAGGGTCTGCGCCCCGATCTGTGTCACCTCAGTCTCTAGGTTAGGAACCGTTTAGAGCAGGAAACATCCCTGTCCACAGCTGTGACTCCCCTGCCTCTCGTGCTGTCTGTGCAGTGACCCCAACCACACACCTGCTGAATGAACGACCACACCAATGAAATACCAAGCAGACGATGCCCAGAGCCTTAAAATGCTCACATACAAAGAAACTGAGAAAATGGGGAAGGGAGGCCAATCTCCCCCAGACCCTGAGAAAGCCGGTGCACAGGAGTTGGAATGACAGCACATTCCAGAACAATATGCAGCACCTCCTCAGTGGGCTCCGAGGGGACAGGCAACAGCGTGGAGCTGGTGGGAGCCTACGCTGGGAGCCTGCTGGGTGCCCGGCAGCAGAGGGGAGCTCGGCAGGTTTAGGAGGAAGAGCACAAGGGTACGGCTTCCTTCTTGCTGGATTACTTGGCCAGGCACTGTGTGTGCATCTTAGATGCCACTTGGCCCTGTTCCTCCTCCTGCCCAGTGGGGCGCTCAGCACTGGGTCCAGCTGGGAGCTTTTTATTTCCTTAAGTCTCCAGCAAAGGTCTCTAATTAAAACCAGCATCTACGGGAAGGGTCCCCGAGGTACACAGGTCCCAGTTGCAGCCAACTAACTGCAGAAAGGACCTTTGGGGAACACCTGAGATCCTAAGTGCAGCCAACCCTTGAAAATGCAGGCTGCTTGCCTTAACTGGTCTGGAGGAGCAAAGCTGAAGTTTTATTGTGCACTTCCAATCAGGAAGATTGGGGATACTTGCTAAGCCGTACCTTGCCTCAGGGCCTTTGCACATGCTGGTCCCTCAGTTTGAAACCTCTTCTCCCAGGGTTCAGTGTGATTGGCCTGTTCTGAGCTTTTAAATCTTGGTTCAACTCTTATTTCCTTCCCATCTAAAGTAGCTTTACTGTCTCTCAGGTCACTTTCTATTTTATCATTGTCTTTTCTACATTTTAAAATGCTTATTTTAGTTTCTTGTGTAGCTTAATATTTTTTCTCTCCACCTAACTCTACCTAGATTTAAGTTCCACATTTACAGGGATCTCCTCTTGCTTACAGCTATCATCACAGTGCTCAGACCTTAGTGAATACTCAATTAAAAAGACTTTAAAGGAAGGAATGAAGGGAGGGATGAAAGGAAGGAGAGAAACGTTTTTGAGTTTTTACAACACACTGCTGTCTCCCAAACTGTTACCCTGGGCCCCAGCCCCACGCCTGAGATGATGGCTCACTGACCATGAGCTCCCACAAAACTTCCAAGACAGAGCCAGCACTTTGGTCCCCAAGGACAGCAGAGATGTAGAAATGCTGGAAGAGAAGGGAAGAAGAAGGACCTTAATCTTTCCTGAGCTCTTGTGAGCCTAGTCTCTAGCAACTGAAACTTCTCCTGCACTTTGGAGAAGAGTGAGTCTATGCTTAACACTGAGTAATAACGGGTGTAAAGTAGCTAACCATTATTTTGCACCTGGGCTAGGGAAGTTGCATGTATTTTTCCAAAACCTATAGTGGGTAGGCATGATACAGCTGACATTTCATAATCAGGGCCTTCAGGAATGTTCACAAACTTGCTCAGTTAACTACTGGGTGGCAAAGCCAGGCTCGGAACGGAGGTCTTGCTCAGTCTGGTCTGCATGGCCTCTTTTGACTGACAACGTCTTCCCCATTTCAGGCTGGCTGCTCCCCACTTCCCAGAGAAGCCAAGCAGGGGAGCTCTGCTCCAGGTCACGGCTTTCCAAACCCTTTCAGACAATGCCAGGGCCTCCGCCAGATAATGAGCTGCTGCCTTGGGTGCTGAAAGCAGCTTGGGCAGCCTGATTCTGGCGAGTGCCCAGAGCCGCCCCACACACAGGCAGGTGAGGGATGGGCCTCCTGGGCCTGCCAAGCAGCCAGCTCAGAACCACCCAGGAGGCCACCCCACAGGCTGGGGTAGAGCTGGGGAAAGCTGTCACTTCCTGCCCCTGAGGAGACAGCATAGTCCCTAGGCTCTGCCACTATAATGCAGTGCCCAGATACATTTCTAAGTCTCTCTGTGCCTTGGCTTTCTCCTCAGGAAGGCTGCCACTAGGATGACACAAAATGACAAGCACTGCCCAGGCCTGGCACTGTGGCAGTGCCTTTCTCTAAGGAGCTCACGTGCAGGGGGAGAATTCCAGAGACACCCCCGCAGATCTCCTTCTGCACACATACACACACGTGCAACATACAAGGTACAATGGGAAAATACAGGCTGTTAAACTTTTTAAAAATTATTGTAGTAAAAAACACATCACTATTCTCCCCTTCGCTTTGAACACACTGATCCCGTCTTTCTTGCCACTTTCTGAAGCAGCTCCGGAAGTCCTCGTTCATGAGGGTCTTTAGTTGCACCATCGTGGCTGTTTCCATGTCCTGAACTGATTCAAAACGTTTATCCTTCATGGTCATCTTGACACTGGGGAAGAGCCAGAAGTCACATGATGCCACATCTGGTGAGTAAAGTGGACGAGGACACACCGTCATGTTTTATTGAGCCTGCCTTTGTGTTGGGTGGCACTTAGCACAATTCACCATATTTTTTATTGTACCTTGAGCAGACACTCATGAAAGAAGACTTCAGAACTGCTCCAGAAAGCGGCCAACACAATGGGATAAGTGAGTTGCAGGGAAGGGGTACTGGGGAAGGGAGGTTAATGGCAATGTAGCTTGTAGTGTAACATATTTGAAAATTTTAAATATTTATTCCTTCTACACGTAAGGAGTCCCTACCACGTCTTTGGTGGTGTTCTAGACTTGCAGAAAGGTAACGGCCGAAATGGTCAAAATCCCTGACCTCAAAGGCCTAGCCGAGGTCAAGGGGTGGGCAGTGCCTAAGTACATAACGTGGGATGTCCAGTGATGGAGTGCTAAGACAAAAGTGCAGCTGGGAGGGAAGACAGAGATTAGGGGTGGAGGTTGCTGGAATTTTGCACAGGGCACCAAGGGACAGACTCAATGAGAAGGTGGCCTCAGAAAGGGTAAGTGGGGGAAGAGACGAAGGCAGCCATGCAGAAGTCCTGGGGGCGGGGAGCCCTCCCAGGCAGAGTGAACAAGTCTGAGAGGAAATGAGATTTTGTAAAAATTTTGTGGCTTGTTTTCTCAAAGGCATGATGCTGGCCCCTGCAGGTCTTGTGGTTTGGTGTTTCTGGGAAGTTGACCTTGACAAGCTTCAGCACATTAGCCATGTTCTTCTGGGTCATTATACTAATTAATACCAGCAGGGAGAATTATAGTCACATCATTTATTAAGCCCCTATCATGGGACAAGCACAGTTCTGGACGCTCTTTGATACACCATTATTAATTCCATTTTACAGGTGAAGAAACTGAGGCACAGAGATTGAACCCGGTAGCCAAAGTCATGCAGCTCATAAGCAGAACAGAGTCAAGCATCCTGGGTCCAGTGGCTAACTGCCTCAAAACTTATTTAGACCTCAGCTGTCACGTGCAAGAAGGCCCAGCAGGCTTTCTTGCTCTTTCCCATAAGCCACGCTGTTCACCCCTAAGCAGACACTTCAGAACTTCCGGTTTCATCTTCTGATTTAAGTTCATTTGTTGAAGGTACAGAATCTTGAAGTAAAAATACATTGAAGTTGGACTACAGTGAAGGATGACAAAAAATATCAGCATCTATTGCAGAGGAGAGGGGCAGGCTCGGTGCCTTTTCCCCATCTGCAAGGAGGAAAGGGGCGGAAGACTCCATCCAGGGTGTCTGAGGGGCAGAGCCTGGCCCGTGAGCTGGTGAGGCTGGTGGTGCTGCGAGGAGGTCTGATGAGTGGGTTACAGCACACAGATGCCTGGCTTGCTACTGGGGCCTCACCGAGGCAGAGGGTGACATTTCTACCTGCCCGGCTGCCCACCCACAGGGTGCCAAGGTGGTGAGGGCTTGGCAGCTGGGAAAGCCCAGACCTGTTCCTTCTCTCCTCTCCGCCTTAGTCTTTCCATTTTCGCACTTCCTGCTTCATACTCCTAATAGATCTCATCATTCAACCCTTGGGGATAGTTGATTTCCAGCAGAAAAGGCACATACCGTAGTAACTGACTGCAAAGGCACCATTTATTGTCCGCCTTCTCTGCCGTGTGTGTGTGTGTGTGTGTGTGTGTGTGTGTGTGTGTGTGTGCATGCCTGTGTGTGTGTGTGTGTTAAAGTTGAGATAAGTTAGCGCTGGTGGCGTACACCTATAATGGGAAGCTGAGGCATGAAGATCCAAGTTTGAGTTCTGCCAGGGCAATTTAGTGACATAGCAAGACTCTGACTCAAAATAAAATTTATAAAAAGGCTGGGGCTATAGCCCCAGCTACAAAAAGACATGTTAAATTCACATAACATAAAATTAACTATTTAAAGGTGTGCTGTTGAGTGACTTTTAGGATGTTCACAATGTAATATAACAGCTACTTCTATGGGATTCCAATCTTTTTTTCCCAGGCTGGGGATAAGAACTCGGGGCCTTGTATGTATTAGAAAAGTGCTCTACCACTGAGCTGCACTCCTAACCTCCAAAAGCAATCCCCGCACGCACTAATCCCATTCTTTCTTCCCGGAAGCCACTAATCTGTTGTCTCTCTTGGACTCACCTAGCCGGGATATATGTGTGTATGGATCTCACACTATGCTGTCTTTTGTGTCTGGTTGCTTTCACTTAGCAGAACGTCCACTGTGCTGCAGCATTTATCAATCCTTTGCTTCTTTTTACGGCTAAGTGATATTCCATTGTACAGATATAACACATGTTGTTTATCCACTCAGCACTGGTGGTCATGGGTTGTTTCCATTTTGGGGCTACTGTGAATAGTGCTGATATGAACATTCATGTTCGTTATTTTTTAAACACTCGCTTTCCATCTTTTTGAGAGTGCTCCTAGCAGTGAGATCTCTGAATGACGTGACATGTTTCAGCTTTCTGATACACTGTCAAACTGTTTTCCACAGTGACTGCACCATTTTATAATCCTACCGGATTTTCTTTTTAAGTTCCAATTCATTGATATCCTCAGAAACACTTGTTATTTTCAAGTTTTTTAAAAAATGATAACTATGCTAGTGTGCAAGTTTTCAATACTGTTTTTATTTGCTTTTTCCTAATGACTAATAATGTTAAGTATCTTTGTGTACTACTTGGTTATTTGTATGTCTTCAGAGACACATAAAACCCACTTTTTAGTTGGTTTATTTATTTTAATTAGGTCTTTTGTCGTTGAGCTCTTTATATATTTTGTTGAAATTCTTTAAATACAGTGGACCCTTGACTTACAAACTCAATTGGTTGGTGAGGGCTGGTTGTAACTCAAGTTGGTCAGTTGAAGGCTCAGGCTTCTCTGCACAGCCTCCAAAGTCTCTCTCCTGCACACACATAGATCTCAGTGTCCTTAGAGAGACACTGGCCCAGGATTTCTCATTTAGCCCCACACAGGAAAGGATGTTGTCACGCTCCTTCTAGAACTCTTTAAGGGTTAAATCTGTGAGACCATCTGGAAGCACAAGCATTCGGTTGTAACTCAGGACTTTGATCATAAGTTAAAACTAAAATTCTGCCTACAACCCAAGTTGTTCACATGTCAGGCTGGTTGTAACTGGAGGGTCCAATGTAGTCTGTGTACTGGACCCTTATTGCATATAAGATTTGCAAATATCTTCCCCATTTTGATGCACAATTTTTTTTTTTTTTTTTTTTTGTTCCGGGGGTTG
>NW_022900928.1:10800041-10829398 GCF_012274545.1 Fukomys damarensis
TTTTTTTTTTTTTTGGTACCGGGGATTGAACTCGGGTCCTTGCGCTTGCAAGGCAGGCCACTGAATCGCTGAGCTAAATCCCCGGCCCTGATGCACAAAATTTTAAATTTTGATGTAGTCAATTTATCTATTTTTGTTGTTTGTACTTTTGCTGTCACATCTAATAATCCACCTCTGAGATTTATTCTAAGAGTTTTGTGTCTCATGTTTTACATCTGATCCTATTGACAGCCGCTGAATTATATCAGCACCCCACTCCTAAAAGTTCAGGGTGGGACTGCTTTTAAAAGTCGTTTTCTCTGTTAACTTTTACATAGTAATTGTATATCTTTGTGATCACAGTGTGACATTTCAGTACATGTACATAATGATAGGTCCGGGTAATTGGAATATCTGTGGTATTAGACCTATGCCATGTCTTTGTGTTAGAAATGTTAAAAATCTCTATTAGCTATTTTGAAACATTCAATAAATTATCAAATTTGATTGCCTTGCAGTGCCACAGATCATCAGAAGTTACTCTTCCTGTCTGACAGCACCCCCTGTCGTCTTTAACCACGCCCTCTCCCTCCCTTCCCCCTGTTCCCTTCCCAGGCTCTGGTAACCACTATTCCACTTTCTACTTCTTTGAGATAACTTTTTTAGCTTCCACATGTAAGTGAGATCATGTGGTATTTGTCTTTCTGTTCTGACTTATTTCACTTAACACAACGTGCTCCAGGTCCATCTAGTTTCCTGCAATGTCGGAATCCCATTCTTTGTTAGAGTTGATAGTACTCCTTGCATTGTCCACTCGTCTCTCAACGGACACTTAAATGGACTCTACATCTTGGCTACTGTGAACAGTGCTGCCGAAAACACTTGAATGCAGGTGCTCCTCAACATGCTGATCCCATTTTTTGGAATATATAACAAGTAGTGAGATAGCTCGATCTAGTTTCCCGAGGACTCTCCGTACTGTTTTCTGTGTTTTCCCACCCATGGAGTATGAGAGCTCCCCTTTCTTTACATCTGTGCCGGCATGTGTTACTTTTTGTCTTCCTAATGATAGCCTTTCTAACTGGGAGGAGATGATATCTCACTGTGGTTTTGATTTGCATTTCCCGGATGATTAGTGATGCTAAACATTTTTTCATGTTTCTGGTGGCTATTTGCATATCCTCCTGAGAAATGCCTGCTGAGCATTCTCTCCTTTTTAAGCACTGTTTTGTGGGTGTGTTCCTGTCCAGTTGCTTGCATTTCTCTTATATTCTGGATGCTAACCTCCTGTCACATGTATGGTGCACGAGTATTTCCTCCCACGGAAGATCTCTGGGCTGCAGAGCAGGGGCTACATGCACGGGGAGCAGGAGGCAGGGAGCCTGGGACTGGTGCTGCCCGGATGTTCAGCAGCTTCATGACCTCAGGCGCGGCAGCCTCCCTGAGCAGCACGGACAGGAAGAAAAGGGAAGGCTAGAGAAGGTCCCAGAGGTGAATCCGCTTGTGGGGGCTGGTGGGGTTCCCCTCGATCCCCCATTCAGACCCCATCTGTGCTTCACCCCCACAGCTCTGGCCTCCACCTCTTGCCCTGGACAGGTCACTTGCTGGCCTCTCTTCCTTTGGCTGCAAGAAATTCACAGTCAAAAGTGAAAAGAACCAGTTCTGTCCGGTCATCCTGTCCCCAGCAATGGCTTTAGAGAAGAGGAAAAGGAGTATCTCTGAAGCTTTCAGCAGGGAAAATCTGGCCAGGGGTGGAGACAGAAATATTTACTCTTCAGGGATAAATATTACAGGAACAGCTTTCTGTCATCCAGTCTCTGGTTTGACGAGGGTTTTTCTTACCAGCAAGGTATCCTCAACTGACTGCAAAAGAATGGCAATAGGAAGTGTAGACCCCTCCTCACCAAACAATGAGGTGCACAATTGATGTGAGGAACACGTGCACTCGATGGAGGCCAGCCTTTCCGTGCTCCTTGGGTGGTCACAGCCCGTGATCTACCCTCTTCCGGCTCAGTTTCCCTGTGTGCTTGACGGCCTGTGGAGCGTGTCCAGGACGAAGTCTGGGTGGCTCATAGAAGCGGACTCTTTCCTTCTTACCCTTTCTCTCTACCTCCGGTACCCACAACAGAACCAGCAAGTCCGAAATACTGAGTCCCCAAGCGGCACCCAGGCAAGGCCCCGCCCGTGTCACAGGCTGCCTAAGCTCCCTGACCACAGCACAGCAGTGGCTGCCAAAGTGACAGGAAGAAGCTCAGCCTCGGAGCCAGACGGTGTTCACAGAACACGGTTCACGGCTGAGCTTGAGGCTGGAGATGGAAGTTAGCCATGGCTTCCTTTGGACTCAGAGATATTTATGGGCCAGGGAAATGACTGTGGAGCCCAGTGTCCGCCTCGGTGCGGTTCCATGGGGACCGGAGCCTCCTCCAGGGACACTCACGTGGGAAGTCACCAGTGGGAACTGAAGCAAGCCCAGCCCTATGCACCACGCAGGTTTGCACACACGCGCAAGGCTCAGGCTAAGGGGTCTCCAAAGCAGGGCGCGGACGGAGCCCTCATCGTTCTGGCCTCACTTGCTGTGAGGATAAAGTGTGTCAGTGGATCTCTGTAGGAAAGCAAACCCCGCGGAGCCTTTTCCAGGAACCACGAGAGGGCGGGCGGGGCAGTGAGCCCCAACTGAGTTTGGCTCCTGGGCCCCTAGCAGCAGCCGCGCAGCAGGGAATCAGGCTTTCAAATCTGCTAATTCCAGGCCACCTACAGCTGAGATGTGATCAGCCACTACTGCTGCTTTGCTGATGTGTTGCTGGATGAAGAGGGGAAGGGGACTTTAAATTTTTTTTCTTTTTTCTTAGTACATGTTTATAGTATTTAATGATTACACTTCTCTTGGGGAGTTGGTGCGTGTACACAACACATCGTGATTCTTTTCATAGCCTCTTCTCCTCCCCTCTTCCCCCTCCCTCCCTCTCTTAGTGTCCCTCCCATGTGTAAAAGATCTATCTCCCTAGTTCCTATTAGCTATCTTTTATGTATAATTAGAGTTTCTCATAGAGGAAAACATCATGTGCTATTTTATTTCACTTAACATTATGACCTCAAGTGCATACGTTTTGCTACAAATGACTTAGGTTTATCCTTTATGGCAGAGTAGTACTCCATTGTGTGTGAAAACCACACTTTCTTTACCCATTTATCTGTTGACAGACACTTTCAAGATTTAGTTAGTGTGAACTATGCTGCTATAAACACGGGTATGCCTGTATCACTGCAGTATGATGACTTTAACTCTTTGGGGAAGATATCAAGGTTGAATTGGGCTGAATTGAATTTCTAGCTTTAGTTTTTTTAGGAACCTCCATATTGATTATCATCGTGCTTACACCAGTTTATATTCCCACCAATAATGTAGAAAGGTTCCCTTTTCCCTGCAGCGTCACAAGCACTTGTTAGCATGTGATTTCTTGGTGATAGCCATTTTTTCTGGAGCGAGATACAATCCCAGTGTTGATTTAATTTGCATTGTGCTAATGGCCAGAGATGTTGAACACTCTCTTATGTACTCATTGGCTATTTGTACTTCTCCTAGGAAGTGTCTCTTCATTTCAGTTGTTAACTTTTTGACTGGGTCTTTTACTGGGGGGAGGTCTGTTTTTTTGAGTTTTTAATATATTCTAGCTATTAGTCTTCTGCCTGAGGACTAGCTGGAAAAATCTTTCCCTGTCTGTAGGTTTTCTTTTGACTTTTGGTTCTTTCTTTTGCTGTGCAGAAACTTTTCAAATTCAATTTGATCCCATTCATTGATTCTTGGTATTATTTCTTATGCAACTGGGATTCTGTTCAGAAAGTCCTTGCCTGTACCATATCTATGTCTTTTAAGAGTTTTTGCCTATTTTATCTTCCAGCAGATTTAGAGTTTGTTTTTTAACATTTAGATCTTTGATCTATTTTGATTTTAGGTTAGCACATGGTGACAGATAGGCTACAGTGACTTTTCTGCACGTGCACAGCCAGTTTTCCCAGAACCATCAGCTAAAGAGGATGTCTTTGTCTTTTATGTTTTTGGCCCCTGTATCAAAGAGCAGGTAGCCAAGTGCACCCAGACTTGTTTCTGCAGCCTCTGTGCTCCATTCATCCAAATGTCTTTTCCCACCAGTACCATGCTGTTTCTGTCACTGTAGCTTTGTAATATAACTTGAAGTCTGGGATTGTGATGCCTCACACTTTGCTCTTGTTACCCAGGATTACTTTTGCTATTCTGGGTCTCTTCTGGTCCAGTGTAAATCTGAGGATTGTTTTCTTTAGTTCTGTGTGGAATGCTGTTGATATTTTGAGTGGGAGTGCATTACAGCTGTGTATCAGCTGTGGAAGTCTGCCATTTTGGAAGTCTGGTTCTGCCTATCCAGGAACAGGGGCTGCTTTCCCAGTTTCTGAAGTCCTGGAAGAGAGGGCTTCTGAGTGAGGAATGGGCTTTTTAATAATGTGAAAGGCTGGATGTGGTGGGGTAGGAAGAGAGGCAGGGGCTTCAGGTTAGGTACTAGGGCTTGAAGATTTGATTGCTGTAGGATTAAACACAGACAGGGTGATCTCCACAGAGCCCGGCAACACGCTAAGCTCCTGAGTTGTGGCACAGGTCATTATTATCTGATTGTTCCCTTGCTGTGTGGCTCCAGGCAGCTTACCTGCCCTCTCTGAGCCCCAGGCTCCTCCTTGTGAGATGCCCAGGAAGTAGCAGAGGGGCACAGAGTAGGCACTCCAGCCGTGGTGGTGGCTTCCTTATCCCTTGATTCACAGGCAGTGACAGAAGGGAACCTTGGGTGGGCAACAGAGAGCAGACACCCCCCACCCCATGTTCCCAGCTCCTGTCACCCCTGCTCTTCAGGGAAGAAACTTCACCAAGTACAGTGAAGTCCTAACCCAGTTCTACTCCTTCAAGTGGAAAAAGAACTTGAGGTCCTGCGCCAGAGCTCTGCCCAGAGCCCCTCAGAAAGGCACCGTGGCCAGCACTGGGCCAGCTGGGTGGTGACACCAAGTCAGCAGCTCACAGGCGTCTCAAGTGTCAGGAAAAGCCCGTACATGGGGCCAGCTCAGCTCTCGCTGTTTGAGCAACCAGAGGAAAGGCAGCCCTCGGTGTGGGCAGCGTTCCAGATATTCCTGTCCACAGCTGGGAAGGTTCCAGAACAAGCGCGGATCCCAGCTCAACCCATTCCCTGAGCTCCCAGACTGAGGGGAGCAGCCAGCGGCACTCAGACCTGTGTGTTGATGCCGCCCCCTGCCGGTAGAAATTGTCCCTGCACCCCGCGACCCCTCCAACAGAATGGGTGGGCGTGGCTTCTATCTATCTTCCCAGGAGAGGTGGGGGTGTCGGCCTGGGGAGCTGGCTTTGGGGATCCCTGGGCTCCTGACTGCCGGTGGCCTCCATGTGGACAGATGGAAACAGGGACTGTCTCAAGATTAATGTCACTGTAGCAGCTAAGATTTACTTGATTAATTTATTTACTTTACTGTTGTATTTGCTTAGTATTTTTTTTGCAAGAAGCTCAGGCCAAGGCCATCCATTTTACCTTTTTCACCTCTCTTATCTCCCAGTGACCCAATGAGGTGGGAATTATTGGGGATCTCCCTCAGTACAGATGGGGAATGCAAGCAGGGCCAGGTTTGAATCCAGGTGAACCTGCCCCAGGGCCTGTGTTCTGCTCTCACGGTGGCTCCGACTTCAGGGGACATGGGAAGCAACTGGGATGTGTGTGAAGATGACCCTGGAATCAGTGGTCTTTGGCAAAGCTCCTGTTACAGGAGCCAGGGCAAACTCATGGGGTTAGGTGGGTGGTCCGGTATTGGGTGAATAGTCAAGGATCACACAGCTGGACAGGCACCACATGACACCCCAATAACCACCATGCCATTGCATGTTTGGCTCAGTGCAAGCTTGATTAGGATCCAGCCCTGTCCTCCTAGTGTTGAGTAAAGCAGAGTAATAGATTGGGAGACCCCTAGGCGGTGCTCTGACCCCAGACATGTGGTTCTGGGGCGGGCACATCCCCGATAGATCCAGGTCTCCATTTCCCTCTTTGCACAGGAGGCATTCAGTTTTGCTTTGCCCAGTTCCTTCCCTCCTGGAGTCTCACATTAATTAGATGGGCCAGCTCTGGGCAGGGCAGGCCGTGAGTTAGAAGGCCCACTTCTACTGACATCTCTCCCAATGCTATCCTGTTACTGATTTAGTGCCCAAGGCTCACCCAAAATCCAGGGCTACCAAAGCTTGAAGTTGAAAACAAGAAACAAACAAATGACAATGGCAATAACAACAAAAAATCTGAGTTAGGGACAAAAGAGGTTAAGGAAGACCCAGGATCATGCCTCACAGAAGATGGTTTTTGTAAAGATCGCATTCTACCTTAAAAGACAAGTAGCACCTCCCTGATGTTCTAAAATGTTCTTATAGGGAGGCCCAGTAAGGCTCAACACCATCCAATTGGAGATTTGACCCCAAAGGGGTTGGGAGTGGGCATAATAATGTAAATGCTATTATAATTCTCCCCCAAGGAGCTGTTGAATTTCCCCAATCTGGATGTTGTGAGGATGCATGAGACCATAGAGCTAACACCTGGCACAGTCAGAACTCTGTACCTGTCAACAACAGTGGTGGGTTCTGTACATTATTATCAGTGAATCTCCCTACGGATGTCTGTATTATACCCAAAAAATGGGTATAATATTTATTTTGAGACAGGGTCTTGTTAAGTTGCTCAAACTGGGCTGAACTCACAAACCACCTGCCTCAGTCCCCCAGAGTATGGGGATTACAGATGGGCACCACCATGCCTGGTTAGCTTATTATTCTTAATACTAATAAAGCCAATACTTGAAGAGCACTGGAGACTTTTCTATAAACTTAATATCTTGTCCCAGCATGACATAATCCATAGCTGTTAATACTGTGGAAGACACACTCTGTCAGGGTAGTTTAAAGGTGATGATTAAACTCTAAGGACACACTTATCCCTCTCATTATAAAGACAAGACACTAAGGCTCAGAGAACCCGATTAATGTGCCCCAAATCACACCACTGCACACAGCAGAGCTGTGCTCTGAACCTGAGCTGCTGGGCTACAAACTCTACTCTCACCCACCCCACTGTGAGAGGCTCCTTTTCTGAGTGGATCCCATACTCTGGGATCTCAAGGTCGTCCCAAAGAAAACAGTTAGTGGCCAGGTCTCTTAGGAGGCACAGCCTTGCCCTTTTTCTCTCCTTAGTGGGTCAATAACCAAAGGAGCACAAAACAGTGAGATAACAGAGGGTATTTGCACTACAGATTCCTGGCAAAGCAACGAAAAACAGCTTCACCAAAAAGCTAATGAGGAAGGCATAACTCCTGCACCACCTGCAATGTTGATGAGAATCAGGGCTAGTAAAGCACGGCAGGGCGGCGCCTCAGGGCCACGGCTAAGGCAGGGTCCACGGGAGAAGCTGGGGTGCCGTGGGCGGGGCCGCCTTCCCAGGGGCAGAGGGGCTCAGCGCACAGCATGGGCTGGAGGAAAGCAGCTTCCTGTCTCAGCCTCCCCTCAGAAGGCAGCCTGGGGGGCCCTTAATGAGGGAACTACTGCTCACAGGGATGGCTGCTTCCCCAGGGCTGGGGACATCCAAAGGTGGCTGTGCACTGCAGCCTCTCCACTCCGCCACCCAGCTTCACTGCCAGCACAGAGAGACAGAGGCAAACACGAATCCAGACTCCGCCAGCAGGAGACAAATTCACAGGGGATGCGGTTCAAATTAAAATCTCCACCCTCCCACAGTGCTTTGTGGGTTATGAGATGCTTTCTTGGGCATCTGATTTTTCCTAGGTAGTCTGTGCGGCAGCTGTCTTTTTTACAGCTGCCTGGTATCACTGCATGAGGAAAACAAGGCTCAGAGAATTCAGCGGCTTGGCCGGGGACACACAGCCCGCAAGGATGATGTGCTGAATCAACGGGCTTTGGGAACAGAAAACCTGGGGTTAAATATCAGCTCCGTCCTCTGCAGCTGTGCGATCCTGGGAAGGTCCTTGAGCCCTGGGCCCCTCGGCTGTGGCAGTGACCACCACTGACAGCTGCTCCCTGTGTACCAGGGGCTGCTCCGAGTACCTGCGTAGTGCTGGCAAGGTCACAGCGAGTGAGTCCCCCATCGGGGGTGGAGCCCACTGCTCTCCCCTGGACCTGGCTTCGATGTATGGAACGTGGCAGAAGTCGAGGCCGTGCCAGGGTCGGGCAGGCTCGGTATGAGGCCATGACTACTTGTGTCCCTGTTAAGTCCTGACCACCGTGCGGGGTAGAGAGCTGGCTGGCTCTGGCCGAGGGGCTGTGCCCTCGAGGATCGTCAGACCCCACAGGAAGCCCAGGCAGCGTCACACGGAGGACCGAGAAACTTGGCAACTGTGCCCGGCCTTAATCGCAGACCCTGGGCTCACGGGAAGCTATTGCTTGGTGCGCTTCTGTTTTCTGCAGCCGCAGATTTTACAAAAGCCCGATTTGCATGGATCCCTTTCTTTTTCATACCAATCCCAAGGAGAAACGGGGAACGAGAGTGGAGGTGAGTTGCACAGTGAATGGCAGAGCTCGTTTGAGATCCAGGGAGGCGAACGCCGGAGCCAACCGTCATAAACACTGCGTCCTGCGCCCCTGTGAGCCGAGCTGCACTCCTCCGAGGAGTCAGTGAGACGGCTCCTCCCATCGCCCCCCAGCGGCCCCGCACACGGGCTCCAGACCGGAAGCCCCTCTGCCGCGCGGGATCCATGCTGTCCCCAGTGGCCGCTGCCCCTGACCGCTCCTGACCGCCCTGCCTTCCTGTACGCTCAGCCTGGGCTGCTTCCCACCTGGACCTTCAGTCCCAGCTGCCCTGGGTTTGGGCCCCATCTCGCCAAAGCCTACCCTGCTCACCGCTTAGAGACAGCACGTCCCTGAAGCACAAGTTGGGGCACTTCAGACCCCCGCAGAACCGCTAGGGATAAAATCTCCCGGCCCACGACATCAGCAGATTCCTAGCAGCCAGAGACCTCCCCCCACCCTCCCGCCAGCACCAGAACCGGCCGGAGTTTAACCAGAGGCAGCTGCTGCAGCCCGGCAAAAAACAAAGTGACAAGGTGGCTTCGCTGTGGCCGCACAGTCAAACGCACAGATACAGCATCCAGCTTCCTCTGGTTACTTCAGGAGTTAAAAAGCAGCACACACACCAGTGAACTGCAAAAACTGTTTCATTATTTCGACACCTGTATTTCATTATCATTGTTTTGCTGTAACATCCAATGTTGTTTATTTCATGCATTAAAAAATTAACTTCTTGTGCTAAGAAGAGGCCTAGAGGTTCAGCAAATAGTCCACAGGGTCTGTGGCATAAAAAATGTTCAGAGACCCCTGCTGCGGTGCGTGGGGCCAAGCCCTTGAGTGCTTCAGATTTTCTGCCAGTCCCTAACTGTTCACTTATTTCATATTGTTGCAATCGGGTTGTATAACACAATTTTGTAGACCATGTTATTAACCATAAACATGTTTGCCTGCTTTTCTTACATGATTTCTGCTTTTATTACTTATTTTATTTTTATTTTTGGTGGTACTGGGGATTAAACTCAGGAACTTCTCACTGAAGGGCCTCCCCAGCGCTTTTTGACTTTTTAATTTGAAACAGGATCTTGCTAAGCTGCTAAACTGCCCCTCAGGGCTGGAACTTGCAATCCTCCTGCCTCAGCCTCCAAGAGTGCTGGCGGAAGAAACATTTTCCAGGCTCTGTCTGACACTTTTCCTGGCTCCTGGGGAGCCTGTGCACAGGCCAGAGGGTGAGTAATGAGCAAGACAGAAAGGGAGGCTAAGGTAGAGGAAGACAAGTAGGGGTGGGATCTCCACGGACAGGTGTGCAGGTTGTGCCCTGCTCAAAGTCACCTGACCAGGTGACAGGTGAGGGCTGAATTTAAGTCGGTCTCCAGACTACTGGGTATCCCATCTGTGCTCCCGGGGGTGTCCAGGCCCTCAAACATGACCTCCTCAGGGCATGCTAGGAAGGGTGGGACACATCTTCACCTTGAAGTCCTGGACCTCTGGGATTATTTCTGGGAAGGCAGAAATAATTGCTTTGTGGGGACATTTTACTTCCAAAATAATAAAAACAGATCACTGCCTGCAATGAGGCCTTGTGCGTAAAACTCCCGTGGGCTCGAGGTCACAGCTACTGTCATTCGAGGTCACAGCCACTGTCATTCCCATGAACCTAGAGCCACCGGCCAAGACCAAGGCCCTGCCCCCACCACCACCACATGGAGACACAGCCGCCATTCAGCCAGGGCTCGGTGCCAAATGTGGCCCAGCCCCACCCGTCCGCTGCGACCCTCCCTCAGCACCCCTTCACCTGCGCAGCTGTACACAACCCCAGCCTCAGAATCTGTTTCTCAGGGAGCCCAACCCAAGACGGCCACACATCTTTGATCAAAACGAGAGGAGGAATAAGGGATCACAACATACTTTCCCGCATAGAGCCTTTTTGTTTTTAGTTTTTCGCTTTTTTGTTTCAAAATGTGGTGTCCATGAGGTAGAAAACCCCGCCGGTTACAACATAAACACCCATTTACCCCTGCTCCCCTCCTCACACTTATTTGTGCAATCCCAGAAGACAAATGACTTGAGAGTCCCCGCTGCAAAGCCAGCCTGAAAACCCAGGCCAGGGACGTGGCCTCTCCCAAGGCCGCTTCCACCTGGGCAAACTCGGCACAAAACCGCGGCCACCAGGGGACAGAAGCAGGACTGGAAAGTCTGGTGTTCCTCCAGGAGCCAAGGATTTCCAGGTCCTGGAGCCGCTGGCGGATAGCTGGGTGGGCTTGGGTCACCGATTCACCTCTTGGAGCCGCACTTGCCTTATCTGTAAATGCACAACCCCAAAACCAGGCGGTCGGAGTCATCTGTGCAGCACAGAAAGCTGCATGTGGGCTTTGCCGTACTGCCTGAGGCTCCTGGAAGCGGCTAGCCTAGCAGTGCTGTCCTCCGGCCACCTTTAATCCACAACTC
Organism: Fukomys damarensis; assembly: GCF_012274545.1. Classification (NCBI taxonomy): domain Eukaryota; kingdom Metazoa; phylum Chordata; class Mammalia; order Rodentia; family Bathyergidae; genus Fukomys; species Fukomys damarensis. The sequence goes on from NW_022900928.1 coordinate 10,811,044, forward strand.
CTGGACTTGGAAAGGAAATGAAGAAAGGAAGAAGGAAAGGGGGAGGGAGGAAGGGAGGAAGGAAGAGAAAGCGCTCATGGCTTTTCAGTAACGAAACACCGAGTCCTGTGCTCTGCCAGCCCCGGCCTCCTGTGCCCAGACCCTCGGAGCAAGCAGATCCGCGGGTACCTGAGACTGCGCGGCCCGCCCACCGGCTCCGCACGCGCTCGCCAGCAGAGGGCGCCACCGCCCCGCTAAAACCCCACTAGGGGTTGGCGGCGCCTCTGACCCCCATCGCGGGATTCCTTCCTAGCTGCTCTTGTGCTGGACCTTCTCCTTCGGTGGCCCTGGAAGCTGTGCCCGTCTCCCTAGAAAGGGAATGGCCCGTCTTCGGCTCAGCAGCAGCCAGGGCTGGGTTCAAGCTGCAGGGCCACAGCACACGTGAATGCGCTCCACTGCTAAAGGCGTGGTCTTTACCGCCTGGGTGCAGATCCAAAGCAGACTGGTGGCCAGGAGCCGCGGAAGCTCAGCGTTTCCTGGACATTTCAGTCTGCTGACCACTGCCTCCCCTCCCTCATTGGGGTACAGGAGGAAAGGGCGGTGCAGGGGACCCGGGGAGAGGATGGAGGGGTGCAGGAGTGCCCCCCTTCCTCTGTGCACAGGAAGTGGGTCGAGCCCCAGTGGCAGAATCCTTCTGCTTCCCGTGAAGAGGTGACGTTAACAAGGGCCCCGCACTGGGGAGCTGACACCCATCTCTGGCTTTTGGGGGCCCGCTGGGCTTTCCAGCGAAAGACAGAAGGGGACCCTGAATTGCATGAAAGGGTGCTGTCTTGCACGGGCTGGGACAGCCTTCCTCACCAGGGACACTGTCCCACACAGGTGTTCCTTGGGGAGCCTGTTACAGCCAGGTGAGGTCCCGGCTGGCCGCCCACCCGTGTCATTGATTTATTTACCTATTTACTGTCAGCATTGTAGGGATTTAAAAAAAGCTTTGTGCTTACATGTTCATTTTGCTGTCTTGAGCAGGGTGGTCTCGGCAATCCCACACCACTCTGCCTCTCTGTCTCTGTTTTACACACGCGGGCACACACAACTCACACTGCACACTGCAATGTTCCTGCTGAAGAAGCAGCTGATTCCACCCCGCAGGCTGAACTGCTAATCAGGAAACAGCACTGGAGTGAGCCACTGTAGGACAGAAAACGCTCTCCACCTCCAGCCACCAGCAGCTTGGGCCTTGTAGTCTAGTGCGGAGATAATCTTTTTGCACTTTCTCTCCCAAAGGCTCAGAGTATCTGCGAGGCGGAACAATCTCCAGTTCTGCCTGCCCTGGTGGCTCCATTTAACGTGGCCGTGTGGCCTTGGGACAGATGCAGCTCTTCTCTGGTGGGGTTGGAGCTGGGGGCTTCTTGGATTGGTGGGACGGGAGGACAGAGGGCCCATGGAGGCAGCCACGAGCATGCTGCCCGGAGTTTCTGGAAACTGACTGTGAGCAGCTCAGAGAGAGAGAGACAGACTGAGCGCTCAGACTGTGAACTGTGAACTCCCCGCGTGTGCCTGCCAGCCTCCCCTCTGGTGGCTCCATCTGGCCGAGGATTCCCAGTTATTCTGGCTCCTGCTCTTTCCTGCCCCAGACTCAGCAGAGGCAAGTGAGCGGCGGGCAGTTCTTTCTCTTACCACTCCCTGCCACTGCACCCCAGGGCACTCTGCCTGTCCCCTAAAAGTGGCCGATCTGACAGCCTTCTCCCTGAGCCCAGGCCACTCCAGGCTCCGGAATCCCTAGAGCACAGCCTCCATCCACAGAATGATTCTCCAGCTTCTTCCCTCTCCTTGAAGGGAACCCCCACCCCCAGCCCACCGCCACAGGCCTCAAAGCCCCAGGAACCCAGGGCTGCAGGGATAGGGAGCAAAGGGGAGGCCAGATGGGAGGAGAGGAGGGAGAAGGCGAGGAGAGGGAGGGGCCGGAGGAGGGGAGAGCAGGACAGGGAGAAAGAGAGGTAAGGAAAGGAAGGCTGGTCAGTCTGGTCCAGACCGAGTTGGAGAAGTGAGGGGGGCTTCCGGAGCAAGAGACACTTTCCAAAAGAACGCAACATCTTTTCCCACTGTTACTTCATTGCGGAAATGAGAGGAAGCGGGAGGCGGGGTTTCACAGACTATCTCTTCACAGTTTCTTATTCTGTTTTGACAAGACATCTGCTAAAACTGCTATTCTGAACCCTGCCACGTGTAGCCTCCCTCAGCGTCGCCGCCGATTCCAGTCTCCTACAGCGTAGCCCAGGGGCGGCTGGCACTGCACACCCGGCGGGCTGGGGACAGCAGGACTTGCCAGGAGACGCGTGTGCGCCCTCTCTGAGGCTCAGCCTGGCCTCCAGACCCCTCTCCCTTGGCGGACTGAGGAAGGTGCCTGTGGTCTTCACCCGCAGAGGCTGGTTTGCTTCCTTGATGGTGCGGAACTTGGTCAGTACCCCAAACTGGCCTGCTAACCCCCTACATTCCCAGCTCAGCTGTAGCCACAGGGCCGCTTGGCAAGAGAGGAGACTTTGGGATGCTGCTGAACAAGAGTCTATGGAACATAAGAAACACATGTGTAGTCTTTTTCCCTGTTCGGCTCAGGACCCTGAGTTCAAATCTCTGATGCAGAATTCACTGTGTATCGATCACCTTGGGGCACCTTGCTTAACTTCTGTGGGCCTGTTTCTTCATCAACAGAAAGAAATGGCCTCCTGCACCCATGAGATTTTAGGGAGGGCCTGGTAAGGTTTGGGGCTTGATGGTTCCAACCGCCCTGCACACAGGAAGCGCCGGTGAGATGTGTGCTCCCTTCCCCTCCGTTCCTCACTGGAAACCAGGGGAGCTGAGAGGCCCTAGAAAGAACTCGGATTTCTCACCCATGGCTTGCTTTCTTGAAGCCCATTGACTCATGCACACCAGGAATAGCTCTTCTGTTTTCTTCCTTTAGCCAGCAGGGTCACCAGCAAATCCCAGCATTTTCCTGATATTCTTTGGGTGTGAGAACAATCTCATTTCCAGGTGGCAAAAAGTCCAGTGCCATGAAAATCAAAACTGGAATCTTTTCCAGCCCCACCTTGTCTTCCCACGGGCTGAGTAAGTGTGAGCCACGGGCTCCCTGGCAGCAGGGGGCGTGCGCTATGTTTCTGTGCGTCTCCTGGGTTCTTGGGTGACACCCACATGGTGTCCTTTACGATTCAGGGAAGCCCTCTCAGGCAGCCCTTCCTTCCTCATCCTCCCAGCTGCCCTCTAACTTAGCTGCCCACACAACTCTGCTGCATGGGTCCTTTCCCCGACAGCCAGCCCTGGGAGGTGGCCCTTTCAAGATGGCTTAGCCAGGCCACCGCACACTGTCCGTTTGCCACCCTATCGGCAGAGGGTCGCCACCCTCCTTGTTCCAAAGCCAGCGGTGCCTCTTCCAGACCAGATCTCTTCATCAGATGAACCTCCAAGTTCCTGGGGACATTTGTCCTTTGATCCCAAGAGGCAGCACAAAGGGAAGGGTTCTACAGAGTCCCACACGACTAGCAAATATCCATCAGAGAATAAGATCCAGCCTCTTTTCTTGAAAGCAGCCTGGGTCTCCCTGAATGGCTCCTTCCGGGAGGCTGTCCCTTCCTCCTGGTCCCCGCCTTCCTTTTTTCCACCCTGGATGCAGCAGCCCCAGGACTGGCCTTGGTCATCTCTTAGCTGTAGCTTCTAAACCTCAGCCCAAATTCCAAGATGATAAGAAGTGTCCCTCTTAAGATCCTGCTACATTCAGAAATAGGGGGGCTCTTGATCCTTAGGGGCCCAGATGGGTCTTCAAGACTCCTCCTGCTTTGGGAAGTAGTCATATCAAAGGCTGAAGCTGTATCTTTCTTATCTGCAGCTCTGTTCCGACAAAAATGAAGGAATGGGGTAACCTGTCACTTCCACTCAATACAAAGCATATTATCTTCAGGGAGTGGACATGCTCAAGATAGAAAGTGTAGACTGTCTTAAATTTTTCTACTCCTTGCAAATGACACAGGACTGGTGAGGGCACCCTCCTCGGTTACAAATGCAACCCGCAGGCCTGGACTCCATGCTTCTTAAATCCCCCTCTGCCAGTGGCGCTCAGTGTGGCATTGAGCAGATACCTGGCGGTCTTGGCCTGAGTCACTGTCTGCAGAGCGGACGCGGACCGGGACTGGGGCCTGCCTCCCAGGACACACAAGGCCAGGCCACCCGGAATAAGGGCTGGGCCCAGGAAGGGCTGTGGGAATGCTTGTCAGGAAGTGAAGGGTGGGGACCGGATTCCTGGGGCATCTGATTTTCCTTTGATGACTCATCTTCGCTGTGTTTGCATTTTGCTCTTATTGTTGTGGCTTTTTCTTGAGTTTCTTTCATGTTCATCGGTGGGCTGCTCTGTGGAGACACCCAATTCCGACAGCTATGACACCTGTCACTGCTAAGCCCATCCTGGGAGAAGGGGTGCAGGGAATGGCAGCCCTGGGTCAGGCCTCTGCTTCCAACCTGGTGTTCTCTGGTGCTCCTGGACTTCACCTTCATCCATCCTTGTGCATTTCTTGTGGCCACTAAATTCCAGAACTGAGACTTTTACTGTCCAGACTACGATGGCTTTGTTTGAATTAGCATGGAATTAGAGCCTAGAAGCATCTTTAAAAAAAACACAAAAAATCCTAGTCCATTCCTTGTAGTTAAAGTGAGTTTTCAGCACCTGATTACTACTTTTATTTTTAATATTATCTTATCATTATTTTATGGGTCTGAAAGTGCAAATCTGGAAGTTAAGGAGAAGGGGTTGCGTGGGGTCCTACCTCTCCTCCTGCTTTTTTCAGCGGTCCTGTGTTTCCCGGTCAGGTACTGTTTTGATTTGGGATTTTGGGGGTGGGCACAAAAGAGGACTGAAAGTGTTTCCAGCACCTTCCAGGCTCAGCTGCGGCAGGGCTGCCTCTGGCCCTCTGTTGGGCTCTGCCGTTGCCTCATCTACCCCAGTTAGCACTGGCTGCCGGTCCACTGGAACGTGAGTCCCATCGTGACAGTAGGGTCATTAACACCAGGGACCGAAGCAGTGCCACGTGTGGGCAGGGGAGCTGTCTTGGGAGTGGGTGCACAGGGCCCCCATGTCAGTCTTTACAGGAAGCAGGTCATGGTCCCTATTCACCCACCTCTGACCCTGCAGTCCCCTTTGAGGACAGAGGTAAGAGATGGCATCGGGGTGCCCAGGATCCAAGTGTCCACAGTGGCCTAGGCACCAACTGGTCTCCCAGTATTTCTCCAAACAGCAGCCAGAGAGTCCGCTCTGGAAGGAGCCCAAAGGCCTTCCTCCCTCTGTGGGCAAGACATTGCCCTTGAGAGTTAGAAAGTGGTGTTGGGGAGGAAGCTGATCTCAGGTTGAGAGAGATAGACAAAAAGGGAAAGTAAAACAGCCAAAATGGCTACATTTACTATTAGGGAAATGCGAGAGAGAGAGAGAGAGAGAGAGAGAGAGAGAGAGAGAGAGAGGGAGAGAGAGAGAGAGAGAGAGGGAGGGAGCTCAACTGCTGGGAAAGAAAATCTTTTCTACATTCCCCAAGGCAATTTAAATAATAGAAAACCACCCCCCCACAAAGCCTAGGGTGATTACCCTGGGAGTTTGGACAACAGAGAGTGGTTGCCAGGGCAACCAGCTCCTCCTGTACACAACTCTCCATTCTCTGTGAAGTCACCCCACCCTGCAGGTGGCTTTGGAGAGCTGGGGGTGGCGGGGGGGGGGGGGGGAAAGAAAGGCAGTCAAGGCAGCCAAAGTCAAGCCACATGCTGTTTCACTCCCTGCCTGCCCAGCAGCCTGGCCTTGGCCAAGGGGCCCCACCCCGAGGGTTCCCAGCCCATCCCCTGCACAGGCTCTTAGTCACTCAGTGGAGACCCTCACCGGGCAGCAGGGCCTCAGAGACACACAGTCAGACTCAAAGAAGTGGGGCACTCCAAGCTGAGGTTCCCTCGCCCTGCCCTATCACCTGCTCTGCAGAAATTGGTAGGGTCTTGTTGGAGACCCCAAGTCAGGACCAAATCAGGTTAAGCATTCTTTTCAAGAAAGCATCTCTTTGTTTTCCTGTGCATGATCAAAGTCTGGGAGGCATCCTGGATCTTTTCGTCCTCAGTTTAAAACCAAGCATGATGGAGTTTCAGGGAGGTACCTAACGGAGACTGCGCAGTGGGGAAGGGGTCCCCTGTCTCCCAGGAGCTGCGCTGCTGTCTCTGCTATTACAGACTGGCAGACTGGAACTGCACGATACTGCTTGTGAAGACAAACACCAGAGGAGTCATTCTGCTTAAAAAGCTTGCAAACTCTTTGGCTACTTCCCCAGTGTTTGATTTCCGTACATTCTGTCCCCCATGTTAAGTCCCCTCCAGGAAACAAACAGGCACATCTGACTTCCGCTGGCCTCCTGGGCTAAGCTGGCTGCTGAGAACCCAAACCCCAGCCACCCTATGCCAGCCCTATAAGTGACCCAGGCTTCTAGCAGGACCCCTCTTTAAAAGATGACACCACAGCCCGGCCCACACCTTCTTTCACTATCCACATGCCAGTGTGCAGGTGTCCCCCAGGAGGGGAATTTGTCCTTGGAGGCCACACCCAGGACAAACAGCAGTCTCCAAAGCAGAGAAGCAGCCCCCAGGGAAAGGAACAGACAGAGCATGTGTACAGCAAGTCACCCTTCTTGACTGTCCCTTTCCAGCTCAGGGCTTGACACCTGCTCAGAACCCTGGCATCAGAAGAACCACAAGCCCTGGGCTGCTAGATTGGAAACTGGCTTTGTGTCACCCCGAAACCTGTGCCTGGCTTATAGCATGGATCCCGTTCTGCTTGTGTAGGAGGGACTCAGAGTGAAAGAGACTCGGGACTTCAAGTCAGAAGACTGGGACCAACATCAGTCTTCTTCCCCTGCACCCTAGGTCATTTGGTCTACACAGCAGCCACCTTTGCCCATGACACTTCTACCGTGAAGAAGTCACCACTCATCCATTCAGTCATTTCTTGGACAACCAGATAGTGCCTGTGGGACACCTTGGCATGGAACCCAGCTCCAGTAAATACTCAACAAATGTGTTAGACTCTTACACAAAGCCAAGAGAAAAGTCCTGAGCTCCTTTTCCCATCACTTACTGCCTAAAGGGCTGTGACTCTCTTCCCTGACCCTCTGGGACTTAACTCGGTCAGAAAAATGGGGATAAGGATAGAATCTACCTTAGAGAGTTTTTAGGAAGATCAAATAAAATACACATTAAAATACAGAGCACAGTGTCCAACAGGTGATGTGTGACCTTTACAGGGCCCCTACAAGAAGCTCTACACAGAGCCAAACTTGCCAAGAGTTGGGCAATAGCAAGAGGCCTGCATGGGGAGGGAGTGAGCTCTCCATCTGTGGCAGTATCCAAGACCATCTGCCAAGGATGGTGGAGAGACTTCCCTACAAAGCCAGTGGTGGGCTTTGCTGACCTCTAGGACCCCACTTGTCTTTCCCATGTTGTGACTCTCAGTTTGAATTAATGAGGAAAACACTGATCAACAAATCAGAAGCAGAGAAATGATGTGCCAGCTTGGTTTTAGAAACCCAAGCCCCTTTCCAGCCAAAGACAATTACAGGCTGATCCACAGTAAGGCAGAAACATATTTCAATTGAAAAATGGCATCTTCCTAGCTGCTGCCATATGGCGCCAGGACACCAGGTGGCCCAGGGCTGAGACCAATCACAAGGTGCAATTGGAACTAAATAAAATGAGCCCCTGGAGGAAATAGCTCCAGTGAGGCCCACAAATCCCCATGACATGTCATCTGGGCATGTCCCACATCAGCCTGGGCCTGGCGCTCTGCCCCACGCCTGAGGCCCCATCCCTTCCCTCCAGTGGGACAAAGAAATCAGAGGCCTCAGCTGTGAGTCCAGCTCCTGTGTGGGAGGAGTCCTGGCCGCAGCCTGCATCTGGAGAGAGAGCCCCAAGGACAGCCAGCTTTGCAGGAGACCCTGTCACCAGCTGCCCGTCCCCACAGGCGGGCCACCCGACCCAGTGCCTTCACCTACATTAACACCCTTGCCCGCTGCATTTCAGCTCCGTCCCAGGTGGGCGGTCTCAACTCAGCCATTCTAGTCCTCCTTCCCTTATTCCCTAGAATAATTCCTCTGTCTTCTGCCATGGGAGAGCAGGGCACAGTTATGGTTGAAAGTGGTACATTAGATTGTGCGGCTGCTAGGGGCCTAGAAGAGAACTCAGCGTTGACCTCTTCATTGGCTAATCTGAGTCCAAAGCCACAGTCAGTGAGTTTGTCCCCACCATGGGCTCCAGGGGCCATGGAGGCAAGAACCGGTCACACTTCTAACTTCCGCTAGTTGGCCTCCTCCACCTCACTATAATTTAGTGAAGTATCTAACAGAGTGTAATGTGTTTTGTGCAAGAAAGGAAAACAAAGGCAGATACTTGGGAAACACTAAGTTAAGCAAACTTACCAGATTTCTTTTCCACAGGATTTCCCAGAATTTTTAAAAAACTGAAGTTTGCTGAGGATTTTGAAGAAAGCGTTTGAGCAGAGGGAGTAACTAGAAGCTTTCTCGATGTTGTCTCAGAGAGTTTTGAAGGGAACCCACTTTGAGAAATGCTAGCATAATTTCAGCCAGGGACTCCAGAGACTGATGGCCTGGGAGGAGGAGGTGCATTCAGTCTCTGCAGCTTACCAGATGTTTGGCTCATCAGGGGCTCCGTCTTGCCTTATTTTATGGGGATGACTACCCTTACCTTGCAGAACCATCTGGAGAATTTGTAGCCAAGTTCACAAAGGTATGCAAAATGCTTAATGCTTGGGAAATGGTAAGTGTGCCATAAATAAGTTCAAGTCATATTGTGCTGCTGATATCATTGTTGAAGAGTGAAACAGACAAGTACCCTTGGACTTGGCTTTGGAAGGAGCAAGGAGGACAGCGGCTGGGAACCAGTCTTGCAACCAGTCTTGACAGGGCACTGGGAGAAGCTCAGGGGTAGTGTGTACCCCTGAAAGTGGGTGGTGGTCCCCATGCAGGAGAGGAAGGCAGGCTGCCACCTGGCTCAGAAAACTAACAAAGAAAGGGCTTTTGGGACTCAGCCCAGCCCCCCATGGATGGTGGCTGGGAAAAGCCAATCGTGTTTATCCCTCAGTTGCTGGGAACAATTGTCCCCCTCGGTTGGCCTATTGTCTCCAGTAAAGCAGGCACATAACTCCCATTGGCGCTGATGGGATTATGTGCTCCTATCGGGAGAGAAACACAGCCCAAGTTTGAATAGGAGATGGGGCAGCAGTGGGTCCCCCTCGGTGACCTATCTCAACACGGCCATTCGTTTGATTATCAGCTGAGCCCAGCGAGGCCCCTTTCAAGAGAACTATTCAACCCTGAGCATTTGTAGCCTGGCTGCTTCTTGATAACTTTTCAGGGGGTAGACTGATGGCATCAAATTCAGGATGCAATGAAAAGGCTTCAAAATGCCCATGACATTAGATCTCGAATCAAAATGGCCGCAGATGACTTTCCAAGTGGCTCTGTTGTCTCCATGGCCTTCAGTCTTTTCTCTTGTCCCCCACAGAAGGATGAGAAAAACATTGGAACTCTAGCCTATTCTTAAACTATCGAAGAGCTTTCTTCCTCTATGTACAGGAATTTATTTTGTGTTAACAGGAAAAACAATTTTATAAAATGAAATAACATTAGGATTAAGTATAATTTGAATGAATATTTCATGATGTGACTCTGAAAAAAATAGAACTACCTTAACTGAATGAAGTACACCAAATATGAAAGAGATCGATTTTATCATGGATTTTAGCCAATACACATGGACAGAAATGGGAGTCCTGAAAAACATTCCAAACACCTGAGAAGAGCCAGCATCCTCTACCTAGATTTCTTTCTCTGTGCTGAACTTGGAGACTTAGGTCATCCCAGTAAAAGCCCAAAGACCATGTTTCCAGTGCCCCGCCTTGTCTGAGCAGCACTGTGTACCTGGATAAAGACCAGAAGCTCTGCGTGTTTCACACTCCTCAGGTAATCACTAAAAGTGGCTCACTCAAAACCAACATTCCAATTTATTCCTTTGTCTGACACCTCTGATGATTTGAAACCCCTGACCAAAATATGCAGTGAGATTTGGGAGCAGGGAAGGCATCTACTTTTTGTCAGATGAGAGGAGAGCCTCTGGATAGTTCTCCTTGGTCAGGTCAGTTTTGGGGAAGAGCAGAGAAGCGAGCTGAGTACCTGCAAATTGATTCCCTTCAACCATTCATGTACATGTACCCCTTGGGAAATCTTTTAGTCCCCACCTCAATCTGAAGCTCTAACTGATCTTAAAGAGATGGAATATTCAGAATTAGAGAATCCTGTGACTTTTTCAGGAAAATGCTACCCAGGTATCAAAGCATCACCTAATGATGGGGGGAAGGGATGAAAAAATGGCACCCAGAATTCCTTTAAATACTCGTAATATTGTGTCGAACAAAGTCCTGACTTTGCAGCCCTTGAATTACGTGGAAAGACACATTTAAAAAAAAGATATGTCATATCCTGTTTGTGATATTGCACTATGGTTCTGTGACATGTCACTGCTGGAGAAAATTAGGGAAAGAGTACCCACAATCTCTTTGTATTATTTCTTCTAATAGTATATGAAACTACAGTGATTCAAAACTACAGAGCATAATTTTAAAAGGCACACCAATAATAAAAAGCAAATGCCACTGATAAGAAAGCACATAAAAATAAGAAAGTTATAACTCAAATAGAAAGGAAAGAGCCAGAATAGAAGCAGTGAGCTTCTGCAGACTAACAGGTCAGGGAAAGACTCTCAGGACAGGTCACAGTCCATGACCACCTTGGCCAGTGTTATGGTTTATAGCCAGAGCCTCCTATGTTCACAGATGGGCCAACTAGAAGGTGACTGAGTTGTGGGGCTTGTAGTTGACTTGCTTGATGGAGGTGTTGTCTGCTCATAAGAGGTGGGTCAGTGGAGGTATGGCCAATAAAGCTCTATCTTCCTTCCTGGATCCTCCCTTCATTCTTTTTCTGCTCTCCATCCACCATGATGTAAGCAGTTATTTTCCACCATGCCCCTCTGCCATACCATCCCACCTCAAAGCCAGCTGACTATGGACTGAAACTGTGAGCCTGTGAGCCAAAATAAACCTCTCCTCCTATAAGTTCTGGGTGTTGGGGATTGTGAGAAAGTGATTGATACAGCCCAGTCACTCTAGAAATGTGTCGCAGCTGGGCTGAGTGAGTGAACCTCACCATAACCCTTCCAATGTCTGTGATAAATTAAAAATTTGGCAACAACAACAAAACCAAACTGATCTGAGCTGCACTCTTGGCAGCCTTTTCTCCTCAATCCTGCTGCACAGCACAGGGTTGCAGGAGGTGCTGGGAGGTAAGGGGCTCAGGTCTGGGCTCTGAATTCTCCTCCTCCTGTGGCAGCCTGGTAACCTTGGCAAGTCACACATTTTTCTGGGGCTCGGGCATTTTCCCTGTGCCATGCAACCTTCAGGGCAATTCCTTCACATCTGTTTCACCTCTGAATCCTCACAAGATCCTGGAAGTTAGATATTGGTATTACTTCTGTATCACACCCAGGAACTGAGCTAAGGAAGATTAAATACCTTGTCAGTGGGACACAGAATATGGCAAAGGAAGTTGGGACACAAATCTAGATCTATTTGACTTAAAAAGCCCTCAGACTAGCTTGGATAAGACTGTGAGCTTGTGCCCAGAACTAAAGAGGCGAGTCTGGATATGGATCTTAACAGTAACCATGTCTAGAATTCACTTCAGAGCAAGAGGAAAAGAAGATTCACTTGGCAACTCCTGAGAGATGACCATTCCAAAGCACACCACTAAAATATGGTAGTGAAACTGACTCTCAGTGTCCAGCTCCCAGCAAATAGAATGTAAGCAGCAGGAGGGGTGTGGCACCATGAAAAGCAAAGGTGACTTGGGAGACTTGGAGTTTTGGCAAGTTGCTTCATCTCTCCGAGTCTCTGTTTCCGGGACTGTAAAGTGGGAGAGAGAAAGGCAGACCATTCTTGACATGGAGGTTAACTTAGAACACCACGAGGCACAGAGCGAGGAGTTCATTCACATAGGTTCATACCATCATCGTCATCACTGCCATCTTTGTTAGCTGCTGTTGTTGCTGAGAATTAAATAAAATACCACATGGCCAGGCGTGGTAGCGCACACCTATAATTCCAGCACTCGGAAAGCGGAGGCAAGAGAACTGCTGTGAGTTTGAGACCAGCCTGGGCTACATAGTGAGTTCTAGGTCAGTCTCAACTACATAGTGAGACCCTGTCTCAAAAAACAAAACAAAACAAAAAACAACAAATAAAATACCAATCTAGGTCAGTCAACTACATAGTGAGACCCTGTCTCAAAAAACAAAACAAAACAAAAAACAACAAATAAAATACCACATATGGCAGTTCCTACATCAATATCCCCTGCAATTCTCCTGTTTTTCTTCTTTGACAGAAACCAGAAACTATTCTAGGTCCCCAGAGGCTGTTTTTAAAATCTCACTCCACCATGGGTCTCACAACTCGAAAGGCATTGTCTCTTAAACACATCAAATGTTTGGAAGCTAATTAATTTGCATCTCCTCTTTTCATTAATCAAGGGCATATATGATTGCCGATCCAAACTCCTTCTCTCTGGTCAATAACTGCAGTTTCCATCATGGCCAGTTATAATTCTCGCCAAAAGCTGTGATGCTTTGTGCCCAAGGTCAGGTAATTACAACCTGGCTATGATGAAGCAGAATACACTTGTCCAGCTTTTGGGAATGCTAGAAATGGCTCCCAATCCTCCCCACTGTCTTCCTGATCCCAAGGGTGTCAACTTGGGAATACAGAACAACCTTAGACCCCAGCTTCCGGAACTCGAGGCCATGCCAAGGATGAGGACGCCTATTCTGATTCTGTCCTGTAATGGGCTATACAACCGGGGTCAAGTCATTTAACTTCTTATCCATTCAAAGGAGCCATATTTACCCAGGAAGGCCCTAAGAGTTAGTGAGCAATAGGTGCAAAACGAATGTCCAGTCTCCAGTTCATTCTCCAGACTTAAATGAGCATGTGCACATCCCAGGGAGCCAGTTTGAGTTCCCATTCTGATTTGTATGCACAGGGCTGAGATTCTGCATCTGTTAATGTACACCCAACTGTGTTGATGCTGCAGGTCTCTGAACCACACTGAGGAGCAAGGATCCAGCACACCCTCCACGTGGAGCTTAGAGGAAGGGCGGTAGGGCCCAGGCTGGGAGATCTTCATCACAATCCAACCAGCATCCTGCAGGCCACAAAGAGAGGTCTTTGAAGTCGACAGACCTTCACTGGAATGTCAGCTGGGACTTTTACTCATAGATTAGCTTAAGGGAGGTTGACTAATTTCACCAAGGCTTGTCTTCCTTTTCTAGAAACTGGAGAAAAATGGCCTATACCTCCGTAGATGGCTTGGACACTTAACAGGGACCATAAAGTATCTAACACAGGGTGTGGCACATAACATGTGCTAAGTAAGTATGTTTTCTATACCTGACCCTAATCAAGTTCTGTAACCTTTTTTTTTTCAATCTTTATTAAGTTTATTGGTACATTTTAGGTATACAATACAGTTATATTCATCACTGGGATCTTGTACCATTACATGATGTATCTTGGTTCTTACTTTTCCCCATTGCCCAGCCCTTTACCTGCTCCACCCTTCCCAGTTTACAAAGGCATTGTTTCCACGTTTTTCCTTTCCCATATTTTTCTTTTCCCTTTTTACCTTTATCCTATCCCTCCCACTTCCTCAACTCTTTTAGACCTTTTCTTCCTTTATTCTCAAAAGAATAAATGAAATTGATAAACCCTTAGCCAACTATATAAAAACAAGTCAAGAAAAGGCTCACAAATTCATGCAATTGGGAATGAAAATGGTGAAGTCACAACAGATCCAGCAGAAATCCAGAGGATCATTAATACTTACTCTAAGAGCCTGTAGTCTAATAAAATGGAGAACACAGAAGAAACGGACAGATTTCTAGATACATTTGAATTACCAAAGTTGAACGAAGAAGATATAAAAATTCTAAACACCCCAATTACAAACAGTGAATTTGAAAATGTAATGAAAACTTTACCAACAACAACAACAACAAAATGCTCAGGTCCTGATGGCTTCACTGCTGAATTCTACAAGACATTTAGAGAACTACCATTGCCACTACTCTTTAAACCTTTCAATGAAACTGAAAGGGAAGCAATACTTCCAAATTCATTCCTGGAAGCAAGTGTTACTTTGATTCTAAAACCAGAGAAAGACCCACCCAAAAAAAGAGAACTACAGGCCACTCTCCCTAATGAACATAGATGCAGAAATCCTCAATAAGATACTGACAAACAGAATACAAAGGGTCATCGAGAAGATCATACACCTGACTAAGTCGGATTTATCCCAGGAGTGCAGGGATGGTTCAACATACATTAGTCAATAAATGTAATACACTATCTTAACAGAGTCAAAGAGAAAACCATACGATCATCTCAAAAGAAACAGAAAAAGCATTTGATAAAATTCAACACCCATTCATTATAAAAACCCTACAGAAAATTGGAATAGATGGTCTTTATCTCAATTGATAAAGGCTGTCTATGAAAAGCCAACAGCCAATATCATACTCAGTGGTCAAAAAATGAAAACCTTCATGCTAAAATCAGGAATGAGTCAAGGATGTCCACTATTACCACTCCTGTTCAATATAGTTCTGGAAACATTAGTCACAGCAATTAGACAAGAGAAAGAAATAAAAGCAATAAAGATAGGAAAGGAAGAAGTGAAACTGTCATTATTTACCGATGATATGATACTCTACATAGAAGACCCAAAAAACTCTACCAAAAGACTTCTAGACTTAATTGACAGATTCAGAAAATAGCTAGATACAAGGTAAATATTCAAAAATCTATAGCCTTCTTCTACACACGTAACAGGCTCACTGAGAGTGAAATTAGGGAAACAATCTCTTTCACAATAGCATCCCCCCAAAATGAAATATTTAGGAATCAATATAACAAAAGAATTCTACATTGACAGCTACAACACTCTGAAAAAAGACATTGAGGAGGATATAAGAAAATGGAAGAGCCAGGAATTTAG
This sequence comes from Fukomys damarensis, assembly GCF_012274545.1. Taxonomy (NCBI): domain Eukaryota; kingdom Metazoa; phylum Chordata; class Mammalia; order Rodentia; family Bathyergidae; genus Fukomys; species Fukomys damarensis. The sequence continues at coordinate 10,826,205 of NW_022900928.1, forward strand.
CTCAGTGGTTCCGCTGCCTGCCTAGCAAGTACAAAGTCCTGAGTTTGATCCCTGGTACCCCAAAAAAAGATAACGAAGAGATATTCCTTGTTCCTGGGTAGGAAGAATCAATATAGTGAAAATGGCCATACCTCCAAAACTACTATGCAGATTCAACATGATCCCTATTGAAATCCCAACAGTATATTTCACAGAACTAGAGAAAACAATCAAAAAATTCATTTGGAATCAAAAGAGACATAGAATAGCAAGAGCAATTCTAGACAACAGAGACATGGCAGGGGGTATCACAAGCCAACTTGAAACCATACTACAAAGCCACTGTAATAAAAACATCATGGTACTGGCAAAGAAACATACCTGAGGATCAGAGGAACATATTAGAAGATGCAGAAACAACTCTTGACATACTCAGCTACCTCATCTTTGACAAAGGAGCCAAACACCCTCTGTGGAGGAAAGATAGCCTCTTTAATAAACAGTGCTGGAAAAACTGGATTTCAACTTGTCAAAGATGAAAACTAGATTTGTATCTTTCACCATGCATTAAACTAAAATCCAAGTAGATTAAAGATATAAAATTAAAACAGAAACAACAAACTTGCTGGAAGAAAAGTTAGGTAAACTCTTGAAGAAATAAGCACAGGTAAAGGCTTTATGAACAAATCCTCAGTAGCACAGGGACTAGCACAAAGAATCAACAATTGGGAACTCATTTTTTCTTTAAATTTCTGCACTGCCAGAGAAATCACAAGCAGAGCTAAGAGATAACTCACATGTGGGAAAAAATATTTACCAGCTGTTCCTCAAACAAAGGTTTACCATCTAGAATATATAAAGAACTCAAAAAAATCAGACCATCCCAAATATAAAGACCCAATTCAAACATGGGTATCTGAAATGAACAGACATTTCTCAGACAAACAAGTAAAAGCAGCAAACAAACATATGAAAAAATGTTCAGCATCGCTGGTCATTTGAGAGATGCAGATGAAAACAACACCGAGATTCCATTTCACCACAGAAAGAATGGCTGCTATCAAGAAATCAACCAATAACAAATGCTGGTGGGGTTGTGGGGAGATAGGAACCCTTCTCCACTGTCAGTGGGAGTGCAGATGGGTGCAACCACTGTGGAAATCAATATGGAGATACCTCAAAGAACCAGAATTAGAGGTCCCATTTGACCCAGCTATTCTTCTATATAACCTTTCTGAGCCAACTGGCTCACGGCCTCTCCATCGATTTTCCTGATGTATCTGGCCCCTGGGGTGTAGCTGTGGCCACTATCTTGGGCCTAGCTCCCTAGTTCTAGAAATTTCACCAAAAGCTCTGTACAGAAGAGGTTCCCAGACCCCTGACCTCAGGAGGCATAGGTGCTGTTTGCTCTCCTGGGGCTCAGCTGGCCCAGGACAGAGATGGAGTCCCAAGATATTGGAAGTTAACTATAAGCCCCAATTCTCAAACCCCAAATCAGGCCTGGTTGGGCCCTTTGCACTCTAACTGTCAATAGCAACTGGCAGTTTGGTTCAGGAAAGATGAAACTCTGATCAAAGGAAGCAGATGAAACTGTCGAGAAATAATTTATTAATAAGGGATAAATAGAATGCTAATTAACGCAGAGCTTGCAAGAAGGCAAATTCCCAAAGTAAAACTTTAAGGGATGCTCAAGTGATTATCATTTTAATTAAAAGTATATCATCCGATACAAATGACAAGCCACCCCTTCTCACCACGAGGGATGTCTGAAATGCAGAACTGAGCTCTGGTTTCCCAGTTCTCTGAGTTTCTAGCACTGCTCAGGCTTGGGCTCCTCTTCTATCCACTATACCTTTACTCTGGAGCAGAGTAGCACAGTCTCCTGCTACTGAGCTTCCTTTGCTAGCTGTTCCAAGTCTGCAGATCCACACCACCCTCCTTGACTGTCCTTTCTCTTCCAGCAGCTTCCTGGTTGTCTGTCCTGGTTCCTAACTGACCTGCTCCCCTCGGGGCCACTGCCAAGCCACCCTCCACAGCACTGCCCGAGCAAATGTGTCACTTCTTTCTACTGCTTGGAAAACCTCAACTAGCTCCTTGTGAACCACACTGATAGGAATAGCAATGATTTACTGAGTCCTCATCATGGTCTAGGCACCATGCGAAGCATCCATTTGGATTGCAACAGTCCCACAAGGTCGACTTTAACCCCTCCCCGATCAAAGGAAGTCCATTCAACACCACTTCCGGTGGACGCTGGCCCTTGACTTGCAAACAATATGGTCACATAGAGCACTGAACTAGAGCCCAGGGATTGGATACGAATGACCTCTCCTCCTCAGTCAGGTGCCTCCCTCTCTGATGACTCTGGGGAACACTCCCTCCTCATAAAGGCTTGAGACCCCTCAAGATGAATCAGATGCCCTGTTTAAGTGTGGGAATCCCCTGAGCTGCTTCGTGTTAGGAGAAGCTGTGTTTCACGGGCTCTCGCAATGATGCTGCCCAATTTAGCTCAAGAACTATACATTAATCCCAGCAGGGAGGCCAAGGCTGTGGTTGAATCCAGAGGCAGAGTTCTTAGATAGCCTGGCTTGCAACCAGGCTCCACCATCGCGGGAACCTTCTCTTTTCCTGGCTTCAGTTGCCTCATCTGTGAAATGGGAATAACTCGTAACTCACGTGGCGGTTTATGGTTCTATGGTTTATGGTTAATGGTTCTATGAAGCACCCACTAGAGTGCTAGTGGAGGTATTGTAGCTGGACTTATTGTCAGAAGGCCTGAACTGAAAGAAGATTCGAGATCAGCCTGTCCAACTTCTTCTGTATCTGTATTTTACAGACACAGAAACTGAGGCCTGGAGAAATACAGATTGGTTGTTTTCTGGATTTGGAGGCAGTTAGAGGACACAGTACATCTGTATATTACTAAGGAGAGAACTCAAGACAGACATAAGCCCAAAAATTTGGCCTTTCTGGACCCTGGCATGCAGTGTCATGACATCATGAGTTATAACACCGGCCCAGGACCCTAGGAGCCCTGCCTCCTTCAAGCTCCACAGAAAAGAACTTTTGTGGCCCAACTCTGCACTTGGCTGAGATTGGAATACGAATGTTCCAGTGTAGTCTTAGAACTCAGTTCTTGTTCCTCAACTTTCTCTCTCTCTCTCTCTCTCTCTCTCTCTCTCTCTCTCTCTCTCTCTCTCCTTTATATCTGCCTT
>NW_022900928.1:10829988-10907354 GCF_012274545.1 Fukomys damarensis
TCTCTCTCTCTCTCTCTCTCTCTCTCTCTCTCTCTCTCTCTCTCCTTTATAACTGCCTTGGCAATTTCATCGGTGCCCACAGCTCTTAATACCACCTGTACACTGGAAACTACAAACTTACCATAACCCATTCATTCTTTTTGTTGTTGTTGTTGTTTTGAGACAGGGTCTCACTATGTAGTTAAGACTGACCCAGAATTCACTATATAGCCCAGGCTCGTCTTGAACTCACAGTGATCCTCCTGCCTCAGCCTCCCAAGTGCTGATATCACAGGCATGCGCTACCACACCCGGCCATAAACCATTCATTCTAAAACACATACTTCTTCACGTTGCAATATCCCTGCCTGAATCCAGTATGTGTTCTAGTTTGTCTGATGGTCTTTTTCTTAGCAGTGAATAAAATAATGGGGGGTCTTACAGACAGCTGCACCTTCGACTTGATATAATGCTAGATATATGTACCCCTAGCACACTCCTTTCAATTCTAGGCTTGGAAACAAAAATGCCTTTCCAACACCTCCCATTGGATGGATGGAAACGGATACTTCAAACACAAATGAATAGATGTGAATTCCAGTCTTCTAAGTCTTCTCCATCTCAGCAGCAGATAATTTTATTCTTCCAGTTATTCAATTCAAAATCTCAGGGTCACCTTTGACTCCTCCTTTCTTTCTCTCACAATCTACCTCCAATCTGAAGCAAATCTTGCACGCTGACTTATGGTTCTCTGCATACTTACAGCCTCAACTCCGCCAGCGGCCAGGGTACCCATGTCTAAAACAGGCCTCCTGATTGCCTCCTTTCCCTGCCTACATCACCTCCTGCCCTGCCATGCTACTTTTCAAACTAACTTCAATTTGCTGAAATACTCCGTATCTACTTCTCCCCATATCTATCATCTGATCCTGCCAGTAGAATGGGAGCCCTAAGAAGGGCAAGCACTGATCTCTCCTGTGCCCAATCCCTACCTCCTAAAACAGATTACATTCAGCATGTAGTAGGCGCTCAACAAATGTTTCTCAAAGGCATTACTTCTGAAAGGATGTTGCTGTCAAGGGTGCCTGGGCTTGCAAGTCAAATTCATGGCTGCGTGAGTGGAGAGAGGCATTTCCGTTTCCGCGGGAGTCTGTTTCTCCTCCGTGCGGTGGAAGTAATGTCCTCTAGGACCCTTGGGAGGTTAAATGAGTTAATGCACATAAGTCACCTGCATGGTGGTGCCTGACACACAGCAGGTGCTTGGCTAGGATCACTCCTTACTATTACTACTATGGTTATTCCCTTGTGGAAATGTAGCCTTTGGGCTGTGGTGCTCTCACAAAAGCAGAGCACATTTTAGTGGGAGAGGAGCTCAGAGCAGAAGTGCAGAGATATTCGTGGACTTGCATCCAAATCCCCAGGAGGTCACACTGTCATTCATCAGCAGTGTGATCTTGGGCACAACATTTAACCCCTTAGTTTCTGGGATCTTGGGCATGCAGAGAAGCTAAGGACCACACCTGTTTCACATACTGCAGTGAGCTCTGTTGGTAGGAGAGAGAAGCACGAAGCAGATACTGACCTGCACTGTCACCATCTAATCCCACAGATGCCCAGGCAGCTGCTCTGAGCTCCACCCCACCTCGCCCCCAACAACTCCACTCCCAGCCTCCTTGCCTGGCTGACCAGACGCTAATACAGGCTCTGGTCTTGCCTGGGAGCAATGTCCCCAGCATCCACGGCTGCCAGTGGTGACAATGGTAACTTGGCCAGGGGATTTGTGGTGCTCTTGCTACCACCAGGGTGCTTTGCTAGGCTGGTGGTTCCCACTGTGGGGAAGGGAGATGGACAGAAGCTGATTTTTCTTTTCATTCTAAATATCCTCTTCCAGCAACCTCCCTGCCTTTAGAAAAGGAAGCAAATGGTAGAAAACAGATATTTTCCCCCTTTCTGGAAAGAAACACTGTGTTCCACTCTAAATTAGCTTTCTGATTGCTAGGCATGGTGTGGTGGCACACGCCTGTAATCCCAGCACTTGGGAGGCTGAAGCAGGAGGCTTGTCATGAGTTTCTACACAGTAAGACCCCATCTCGAAAACAACAACAACAATTACAAAATTATCTTTCTGAGTGGAAGTCATGAATTCAGAAGTCAGAATGCCCATGGGGGACAGGATGCCCCTGGATCCCTCCACTGAACACAGGTGACTTGAAAAGGGTACTCTGTGAGAGGCCTGGGACAATGGGGTGCAGTGCCTACAAATCCTCCCTGACTCCAGGATCCCATTCCACATCAGCCACCTGCTCCTCTCTGCTGGGGCCCTGGGCTGGTTCCTGCACCCTGAGGAACTCCCTTCTGTTTGGGCCAAAGGAGGACAGGAAGACCTAGAAAAGGCAACTTCCACTCAGTAAGGGACCCAAAGGGAGAAAGCCAGGTGGTGAGTTGGAGAATGACTAGGGACGAATGGGATCTCAGTTGCCACTTTACAGGTGACTGTGGAGGGCCTCCCTGAGGAGGTGACATTTGCCTATCTCCTCACTCCAGGACATACCTGCTCATGGTCAGGGAGCAGGCTGTACCCGCTGCACCAAACCTACTGCCCAAGGAAAACTAGGCAATCCATGCATGTGGATTGAATGCTGAAATCCGTAAATGTGAGGAAAGAGCTTCTTGCAAATCTGAACAAGTGATTTAGCTTTGTGGCCAATTCAGTAATGTTATCTCCAGCTTTCCAAGCTCTAATCTAAGGAACAGGCTACGGTCAAGTTTTCATGTGTTGCCAACAAAATGAGACAAATAAGTGCCAAATTTTTACATAGAAATCTAAATGCATCTGATTTCAAGTCTGTTTATTCTGAGATGAGTTTCCTCCCTTTGTGGGGTGTGAGTGTGTGCATACTGTAGTATTTTGCTTTTCAGCAATGGTGGTGCTGGGAGGTATTAATTTTGTAGGTTTCTTTTTTCTTTGATGTGCTTTCTTGACAAAATACTTTTCTCTCATTCTTAAAATGTGTTATTGGCCCGCGGACTCCAATAATCTGCGAGGCATTGTGCAAAAGCCTTTTTACACAGCGGCCAGAAGGCTAAAGGGAACAGCTGCAGTCTGGACAGGCATTGGCACATTCCTCCCAAGCACCTCTACTCACTGCCAGAATTCATCCAGTCTCTTGAAGTCAGTGTGCGTAAGAAATAGAATTGTCTGCAAGGGCAGAAAAGCAGGAGAGAGAGAGAAAGAGAGACAGAGAGAGAGACTCTGCAGTGTCCTCAAACTCCAACATACTCCTTATCATTACAAATTGCTGGGGAGGACTGAAGGCAGAAACCAAGGGGTCAGAAAAAGACAAGAAACTGTCCAGAACCCTCTAGAGCTGATTTATAGGAGGTTATGCAAGGTCTTCCTCAAAACCACCTCCTTTTCTGCTCAGTTGTTTTTCCTCTCCTCTTTCAACACTTTGCCCTTCCCAGCCCCTTCCCAGATGAGAAAGATGCAGTTGGGGTGGGGGAGAGGCCTTCAGTATGTGCTATGTTTCCATGATGCAAAAATTGTTAATCCTTCCTGCCTGCTGCGGCACCCAGAGCAGGGAACGGGCATGAATTCATGGAGCTCCCAGTGAACTCCCGCTCCAGGTGCCCTCACCATTTGTTAAAAGAAACAGCCACAGCCCAGGACTCTGTGTGTGTGCGTGTGTGTGTGTGTGTGTGTGTGTGTGTGTAGAGGTGGAGGTGTGCATGTGCTAAAGTTCGAACAAAGAAAAGTTACTGCTGTACTGCTGCTTTGCTTTCCTGGATTTGTTGGTTAAAAATGGTGTTTTGCAGATGCAAGCTCTCTACAAGAGAAAGAGTTGGCCCTGCAAGTAATGGGGCCTTGGAAGGAAGCCTACAGGAACTTCAGGCTTCCCCAGGGGCTGCGAAGCCAGTGGGGACCTCAGGACAGAGGGCAGCTAGGAGGAGGGCACTGCAGGAGAGAGAGCCCAGTGATGGCGGGACTCTGACAAAGGGAGAGGAGCTCCGCGGCCGAGGAAAACTGTGGAGATGACAGTGACGCTGTGTTCTGTTTCCCCCGAGAGCTGGACTTGGTCAAAATGCACAGTGGGTCAGGAAGCAGGAGGCGTTGTTCCCATAGTGGGCAGAGGCAGCCGAAAGCATGTCCGGGGCAAGGGGCAGTGTGGCTGTGGTGCTACTGCCATGGCCAGGCTGCCACTTGGAGGCATTCAGCACAAGCCCTGAGCCTTACACCCTTGCCTTCTGTTTCATTTCATCGTCCCCTGGCTTGGGCAGCTGCTGACTCCAGATCCCAGCTCAGTGCAGGTGGGGATACTTGGCCAGGTGACTGCCCTGGTTCCCGTCTCCGTCCCTTCTGCACTCAGAGGCACATGCTACAGAGTGACTGTGTATGAAGGTGCTGGAGGAAGAGCATCTCGCTAAGGGACCTGGGGCCACTGATTTCCTCACCTGTAAAAGCGACACAGTCGTACTCGGAAGGATCGTGTCAGGGTTAGAAGGGTTATCACATTCGAAGCTCGGACACATTACTCTGTGCACAGTAATGATAAATGTTTCTGTGATAGTAACAGAAGTGACACAGAACAGAAGGAACAGTGACACAGGTCGAGTGAGCAACCTTAGTCCAAAACTCTGGAACTCACTGAGTATCTACAACTGGAGAATTCCATACCATTCCATAAATTCTTTTATGCATAAAATGATTAAGAAACACTCTATAAAATGACCTTCCAGCTATGAGTAAAATATGCGTATGAAACATAAATGAATGCCACGCTTAGAGCTGGGTGCCTTCCCCAAGACAGCTCATTATGTATACGCAAATACCCAAAATCCGAGGAAATATATGAAATCTGAAACAGTTCTGGTTCCAACTCTTTTGGAAAGGGCTATTCATTCATTTTGCGCTACTTCCGAAAGTCGAAATTTACCTCTGGACTCTGTGAGAGAGAAAGACACTTTTCTTGCTTACGCCTATTGTTTTAGGGTCTCTTGGCTACACAAAATGACAAAGGATGGGCATGTGAAAGTGTAGTCAGAATTTGAAAAACATAAAGAGTTACAATTACGCTAAGGTTAGGATGATGTACAAACTATGCACCCTTGTAAAGCCTGGAAGAAGTCGTTCCGATGAAGTTCTGGGTTATCCCGGAGTAACTGGGGTGCAGACGGAATGTCTCTCCACAGAAGTGCCCTGCTCATTCTTCGATTTCCGTAAAACTCGACGTGAAAGGGATCAGAGGAGAACCTGCCTAGGCTGGAGGGACATGGACAGCTGAACTCTGCTACAGCCTCTGTGTCCCTGGAGAAACTGGAAATTAAAGATGGGAAGGTCAGTGTCCCTGGGCTGCGAGGATGCACCCCTCTCCTGGGGTCACAGGTCACAGTGTAGGCCTCTACCTCGGCCTCGCCTGCCAGGGGAATGGGAACACGACCAGGACAGGTGGGACCGAACTGTGGGCCACCAACACCTGGGCCTCAAGATCCAGTACAAGGGTTCCAGTGGGTCCCCTTCCCTTCCAGCATTCAGCTGCCCAGGAGCCTGGAAATGTTTTTCCGGACCAAGGTTCCTTCTCCAACAGCAGTCTCTGCAGGGCCTCAGAAGGACAGGCAAATGTCCGGGACTGTGGTCAGTGAGGGAGAAACAGAACCCTCCATTGCAAAGGGAGGACGGGGTCCCCAGGAACCATTCCCCCCTGCATGCCGGTGGGGAAGGCAGGAGGAGGGCATGACACAGATGCCGGGGGATTTCTACACCCACTGCCCCATCTCTGCTGCAGCCCCAGGTCCGAGGGAGAACTGGCATCACAAAGGTGGATGGGTCCTCATCTGGCTGCCCCTACCACGGGGACCTTGAGCCCACGGCTGACAAGTCTTCTCCATGGTTCCCCGAGCACCTGACTTGTCAACACCTCTCTAAACCAGGTGTGCGGTTTCGGCGTCACTAACAACAGGCCACCTGCCTGGCTTCCTCAGCAACACCTTCTCTTTTGCTTCCCTCGGACTGATGTTGATGGGTGTGAAGGAGGCCTAGCTAGGAATTTATGCAGCGGTGGTTCTGGGTGTGCACGCAGCAAGGCCTGAACATTTCTGATGGTCTGGAACATGCTGAGGTAAAGAGGTTCCTGGAGACAGGTGTGTGGTCTCAGCTGTGCAAGCGGTTCACTGTGTGTCCTTGGGCAAATTCATGCGCCTCTCTGAGCCTCCTCTGGCAATGGCAGAATCTAGCTTTGATGGACTCGAGTTCTGTGAAATCCACACTAGCAGATGCTGGCCTTGGCAGTGACGGTAATGCCAACTGGATATTTCTTTTACGGAGAAACGAATATGATTCACAGAATAACAACCAGTAATTCAAACCAGGGGTTAAGAGGAAGGGAATAAAAAGCAACTCTAAAATGTACCAATAAACTCAGTGAGGAAAAAAAAAAAGCAACTCTAAATTCACTTAAATAAAATCGTGTCCTCACAGCGATCTTACACATCCCAAACACCTAATTCCTCAGCATCTGATAGCTGAAGCCAAAGCGTCTGGACATCATAATTCTAAACAATACTCTAGAAGGCCCAGCAGTGTCTCTAGAACTAGTGGGAGAGAAGCACCAATTCCTGGGGAAGTTCAGAGAGCGTAAGAAAATTTGAGGGCAGGGTTCTAGGGACTCCCGCTAGGAAATTCAAATCTTAAAAAAAAAAAAAAGGACAGAGTCCCAGATTAGAGTAGAAAGAAACAGGACCCCTTCCCCACCTGCCTGAGCCAAGTCTTACAGGGCCTGGCCCTTTTAGGCCCAGCCCCCACTGCTGCCAGCACTGACGTCAGCTCCCAGCAGCCCTGGGAGCTGTCCTTGCTGGATCAATGAAAACATCCACCATGCCAGACGCTTCTGCCCCCACTCCAAGCCCACGAGGAGCCAGGGGTTCAGGCTCCAAGCGGGACCATCTGGCATTAGGTGCTGCTGCTCATTGCCATGCTAATGAACAAGGTTTTAATCGGAGGCACGGAATGCACATGCAGATTTATACATGGTCAGAAGGACTATTTCCTGTCCCCTTGCAACCTGGCGCAGTCTCCAAGCCACAGAAGTAATGGAGGCCACGCCACAGCACCGGCACAGAAGGGCAGGCACTCCCAAGAGTCAAAGTTGGAGATCTCTCCACCCAGGCTCATTGGCCAGCGGTCCCCCTTCCACTCAGCAGACCCTGGCTTTCTGGTGGATGCTGTGTCAAGTGGCGGGGCTCCAGAGATGACGCCAATGCAGACCCTGGCTCCAGGTCATAGCCTAGCAGAGGAGGGAGACAGGTGGACCAGGACAGCAGGTGCAGTGTGAGGGGAGCTAGGAGAGAAGTCGGCCTTGGGGCTGCGGAGTGTGGAGGAGGGCTGCCAGCCAGCCTGTGGATCCCAATCAAGATCCAAAAGTCCTGGGCAGGGGAGAGGAGGCTGGAGATAAGTGGTGAGTAAGAGCAGAAGGATAGCAGGACGTTAGGGTCAGAGGGGCTGGAGGTGAGAGAGGGCCATGTCTGGGGAGTCCCAGAGTTGGGAACAGGAGGGCTCCAGTGCGATGGGGAAGTGAGGGTAAAGACACAGAGGGTACAGGCAGGGGCCCGGGAAGGAGATAGGGTGCCACTGGGGAACAGCCCCAAGAGCAGCTGCTCCATGAACCCTGACCAAGCTCTTACAACCGGCAAAATGGGCCAAAAGGGGGCCCTACCCTCAAGGAGCTCGAGGCAAGGGACAAAGGCGGTGGTGTGGAGTAGTTTCAAAAAAAGATATAGCAACAGATTGGGTTAGAGAAGACCCGATTTTGCACAGCTGGACTCACTGTCCCATTTCCCAGAGGGCATAGTGTGGGGAGAGGCCCAGGGGGGTGCCGAGCCCCGGAGCCCATGTCCCACCTATTGCACCAGGCTGCTCTGAGGGGTCTCTGTGGGGGAACAAACAGGGCTGGTGGACACGAGAGGACACCCAGGAGGATGGCAGGGGTTGCTTCCACAGAGGAAACGTTTGGGGAGGAGACCCAGGTCCAGGTGGGGCGACGGCCCACAGAGTGACTGACGCAGGCTCAGGTTCAAGCATCTCACAGCCCTCGACTGAGCGACTTACCCTCCCTAGCTTCATTTCCGCCTGGAAAATGGGCACTAACACCTCCTCTCTGTGGGCGAGAGATGGTGGAAGTCAAGTGCTTTGTAGATCACCCCACACCGTTTAAGTCCTCCCACATGGGTGATGTGCTTTTATGCCAATAATCATCATTATTCCCAATAAAACTGCAAGTAAGACCCCAGAAGTAGGTCGGTGCTGCAGGTCAGGCAGACATGTGACCTATATCTTGGGCAAATCGAAGTTGTAACCCAAGTTTTTCTGCACAGACATGCAGTAACAACCCAGATACAGCCATTTTCTCTTCTACAATATAATATGCAACCCTCTTATTCAGAAATTTCATGATTTTTTTTTTCCTGCCCAAGACACAGATTGGAAAGAGGCATTTTCAAAGCCTGCCAATGCTGTCACCAGGTGCCTGTGGGGGTGGGAGTGACTGTCAGCAAGCAGGGCACTTGCCGTGGGAGGCTGAGAAGGACTCGTGGGCTCCTGCTGGGGCCAGGGAGCTCTGGATACTCCAGTTGGTGAGGAAGGCAAGAGGCTAAAGCCACAAACGACCCAGTCATTCTCCTGAGGGTGTGAGGAGGCAGCATCCCTTCAGCCACTGATCAGCAAATCAGAAGCCTCCAGAGGCCACACACACCCGTAACCATAGAAACCAGCTTTCTGGACCACTCCTCTCAATCAAAAAGAATGCACAGGCGGACCCTCCTCTGGGGAGGGTGTGGAGACTGTCACATGCTGCCTACCCCTGGGCTGACCCTCTGGTGGGTGGGCGGAGTGCTCAGCACAGAGAAAGGCACTTCTGCTGGACTCCGCAGACCCAGAGGCCTGTCCCAGTTCCTCAGAAGCCACCAGCAGGAGCAGCAGGGAGCCAAGCTTGAAGAAGCAGGGGCCCTGGGGCCAGTGACAAGCAGAGCTGGCTTCGGTCTCCAAGTGCTGGCCTCCTCTCTGGTACCGTATGAGAATGACGCTCACCTCCTCTCTGGTGGTGAGGGCAGTGATAACGTACAGAGGTGCTTCTGCTAAAGGATGGCTTCCCAGGGTTGGGTCTCAGGGAGGAAGTAGATCCTCAGTCCATCCCGCTCACATCCAGGTTTGGCTTCTCTTGTCCTCTCTGCAGCTCTGCAGTAACCGCCCATAAAGCAGAGCAGGGAGCACTCAGAGAGGCGTGGGTGTCCGGGTGTTATCGCAATAGAGGGCCCACGCTGCCGACTCCCATTGCCCCATCACCATATGGCTGTAGGACCCAGGCTCATGGCAGGGGGGGCCGAATGCAGCAGCCAGGCAGGGACTCCCAGGCTGGTCCTCTACCTCCTTGTCAAGGCGCTGCTGCAGCTCGCAGTGAGGGCCAAGGGAGCAGTAAAATCCCCATTTGCCACAATTAACGATGAGTAATGAAAGGGCCCTGGCAGCACTGTCGACCTCTGCGCTCCCCTGGCACACACCTCTGCCTCCGCTGAGAGCCAAGATCTGGACAGCAACCAGCAGAGCAGGCAGCACGCACAGCTGCCTGGAGACACCCTTGGGATCCTGCTTGGGGAAGCTCATTGCCCTGCTTCTCCTGCCTGCAATCCCGGCTGCCTGTGAGCTTAGTGTGGAGCCCGTGTCCCTGAGGAGAGGCCCTTGCTTAGTCTCTAAAGAAAGAGGAAGTAGGAATGGTCCCTAAACATGAGGGCGGAGGAAGGAGAGAAGAAGGAAATGGCATTGCCGGGACAGGAAGGAACCATTGCCATGGAAAGCTGGCAGTGTGGCTGGACAGAGGGTCCGGAGGGCACTGGACAGGAGGGACGGAGACAACCAGAGGCCCCATAGGCCCTGGGGTGGACTTTGGCACTGGGTTGGTGTGACTTCTTTCTTCTGCGTGGGCGGAACCTTGAATATTCTCCTAGATTCCAGCAGCATTTAAAGGCAGCTGTAAGTAGCCATACTTGCCTGGAAATGAGCCAGGGTCAGGTCCTGAGCCGTGGTCTGGTAAAATGCCCAGGCTGTTTGTTTGCATGAATATCGCACATAAGAGGATTAGTGGCAGCCTGAGCCTTCTAGTGGTCCCGAAGACCAGGGGTTAGAGGAGCATAGAGGACAGCCGAGCTCCAGGCACCCCGCCAGGAAACACCCTGCCTCCTCTGAAACAGCAAAGAAAGGGTTCAGCGCCCATGGGCTCGAAGTGAAAAGAAATTCTCAACCAGACCGAAAGAGCTGTTTCCTCAAAACATTTCCATCCCATTCACTTAATCAAATCTGCTTTATGTAGCACAAAATAAACACAACCCTAATAAGCAGGTCTGAGCTGCAGCTGAATTATCACAGATTCCAGCCTCGGTGTCCCCAGAGAAGGCCCAGCATCTCCCTGAGAGGCCCTGTTGGTTTGCAGGATCACTTGCCTCCAGGTTCCATGCAGCTTGCTGGAGGAAAGGCCTGCAGGGTCTGATCCACACCCACACCCTGGCTGGGCTGGGCTGCTCAAGACAGAAGGAGTCATGTGATATACGGGTATCCCAGGCTGGATCACCTGCTAAGGAAAAGGTAGCTAGTGCACACCTTGCTGAAAACCAGAAGTGGCAAAGATCTTTATTTCTCCCAGTTCTGGAGGCCAGAAGCCCCACAGCAGGATGCAGAATGGCCCAGGATCTGGTGCTGGCCCGATGCTGGCCGAGACTGCCTTCTTCTCAGTGCCTTTGCACAAGGTGGGCAGAAAGAGAGAGCTCTCTGCATCCCTTTTATAAGAGCACAAATCCCATTCCCAAGGGCTGTGCCTCACGCCCAAGCCCAATCATCTTCCAAAGGCCCCACTGACAGGGAAAGCGTAAGGAAACCATACGACTTTTTTGTTGTTGTGTTGTGTGGGACACATTCAGTCCATCGCAGTTATTACTGTTAAATTATCCGTGTTCTAGGCTTTGTTCGGGGGATACAGGAGCAGATAAGTTAGATGTAATTTCAGCTTTCATTAAATTTACCATTTATCAGAAGAAAGAAATGCTAAACAAGTAATAAATGTTTGTTGAAGGGTCAAATAAGTGAATGACCTATGTGATTATTTGGTCACAGCTGTGAAGGAAAAGCCCAATGGACAGTGGGGGATCTGGTTATGACTAAGGACATCTAGTGACAGCCATGGCTCCAAGACAGAGGTCTGAGCTGTAGCAGGGACCAGTGCTGGGCAGGGTACAGGCAGAAGGTGCCCACAGAAAGCTGCCACACTGGCTGGGTGCTTCTCAGGGAACCCAGAGACTGGATTTAATCGGGGAAAGGGTCAGATCAGGAGGGCATCTGATCCGTGTGCTGAACGCAGTGGTGAAGTCACCCACGCCGAGGAGATGAGCAGAAGCCACGTGTGACAAGTAGTGAGCGTAGCTGACAAGGGCAGGTCCCTGAGGCTGCCCAGGGAGCCCCCTCGAGAGCCTGTGTTGGGGTGTGGAGGGGACAGAGGAGCAGTAGTAAGCAAGGCCCATGCCCCTTTTCTCTTGGACCTTGGGGAAGAGGCTGGCCTTTCTCCTGGACCACAGGGAGCCATGCAGGGGCTGCCACCAGAGCCCCCTCCAAGGACTTTGGGACCCCCGTGTGCAGCACCTTCTGGCTTGTGTCTGTGAGCTCGCGCACTTCCAGCCTGCGCGCCCCACTGTACCTGTTCCTGCCCAGGGCCTGAAGCATGGCTCCTGCTTCAGCTTGCCCCTGAGTTCCATACACTCTGCAAGAGCAGGAGTCACAGCCCCTCTGCTGAGTGAGTGGAAGGCGGAATGAACAAACAGATCTCTTATTAGAGTCCCCTACGAGCCTTTCACCCAGGAGGGTTTAATATCCTTGAGTCTTGCCATGCCCAAACAAGAACAGAAGGGGCAGGGAGCCAACAGCTCACTGCAACGCTGCCTCTTGCACCTCTTCATCTCTGTGCTGCTGTCTGAGAGGCACTGCTCACCACCCCAAGGATGCCTCTTTTTGTTCTCACACAGAGCATCCTATCACTCCTGGTGGACGCGATCTTCCCATGGCACCGGCTACACACCTCCGTCGCAGCACTAAGACTCCAGCTCTCGCCACATTTCAGTTCCTGTTGCTTCACAGCATGTCTCCACCAGTAGATACCCTCAGCTATAACAGAATTCCACCCATGGATCCTAACTGGCTTTCTCATACCACGGTGATGCCATAGGACCCTGATGGGAAACCATTCCTTTGGAAGCCTCCACCAGCTGGGGCAACATCTGGATAAGGCTGTCCAAGAGCCCCTTTCACCTGTGGGGACTTGACCTGGAATTCTGGAATGACCTTTCTAGTCTCCGGCGTTAAAAATAACTCAGTCACTTGTTGGCAGGTGGGACTGGGATCGGTTTGGGGTGTGTGACACTGAACTTAGTGCCAGGATAGATGGGCAACTGGAGGACACTGTTTTGCTTAATTCTCTCAACCATTATGCTATCACCATTTTCACTTAAAAGATGAAGAAATTGAAACCTAAAGAGGTCTGGCAACTTTCCAAAGGACAAGTAAGCCGTTAGGCTCAAACAGGAAAACTTGAATCAGGGCAATGGTACCCACAAAAAACAAAGGATCACAAGCTTGAGATGCTCACATGCAGAGCCCACAGGCCTTTGCAAGGCTGGCTGGGCATGTTTTCAAGATACATGTCTAAAAGGATCATATAACAATCAGGACAAACCAAGTAAGTGGCCTGTGGGGAGCCAGACGAACGGAGTTAGCATAATTCTTTGGCAACCTTTTCAACAGGACACATCCATTCTCCTCTACAAATCCCACTGGGCATTTCTTCTTATTAACTTTGCTGTATCTTCTTCTGTTCCCTAAAGTTCCTAACATTTACCCACTAATCCCACAGGAACTGTGTATGCAGTCGTCCCTTGGTAGGTGTGGGGGGCAGTTCCATAACCCTATGGGTTCCAAAATCAGTGGGTGCTCAAGCCCCCCATATAAAATGACCTAACTTGCTATACATCCTATGCCCATCCTTTTGCATACTTTAAAGCACATCTAGATGACTTACACTACCTCATATACGGTACATGCCATGCTATAGTGTTCATATTATATGACTGAGACAATGATGATAAGAAAAACGTCTGGACACATTCAATGTAGATGCAGTGTATTTTTTTCCAAATATTCTCCCTCTGCAGCTGACCAAACACTCAGAGGTTGAGTCTGAGGACATGCAGGCTGACTGTCCTCCCAGGTGCTGTAAGCGGTGGCTTTGGTCAGCTGCCCAACCTCTAGGAAATACAAGTCCTCATTTAGGTGACAATCCCAGGCCATCAGGGAGCAGCTCGGCTTCATTTCAGTCTCCATTTCTCTTGTTCTCTCTGTGCAGAGAACCATTTGTTAAACAAATTGTGAGAGGGACCAACTTCTATCTAGCCAGAGCGGCAGGTGGATCCCCCACCTTCTCCTGCCCCATGCAGCCCCTGCCCCATCATCTCAGCCAAAAGAAACAGTGAAAGTAGACATAGCTCACATTACTTTTTAACAACAGGGCAAGTTTTGGTGAAGAATTAATCACCGTGCACTAGTTAGCATGCTCCTATGGCCATGAAATCAGCCTCAAAAGAATTCACAACTTGGTCTCTGTCATACACAGCTGGGAGGGGCTCCTGTGATTTTCTGCACAAGGTGTCATAGTTCTAGACTTAGAAAACTTTTTAGAGAAAGTGGCAGTTCCTTTGGAGAACGAGGGCTGGGTGTCACCATTTCCCCACAACCAAAAACAAAAAAAAAAAAAACAATTCCTATGAATGGGTCTGAGTTCTGAATTCGGCAGCTGTTGGTGTCCCCTAGAAACCTTCATGATGATTTCAATTCTCTAAGTCCATTTCTATATGCTGATGAGATCTTACTTTATATTGCCAGCCAGAAAATTTTCTCTGAATTTTATACTCATCTCCAACAGCCTGGTTGACATCTCCACTTGCATGTCTAAGAGAGTCTGAGGCTCGATATTTTAAGACCAGACTCTTGCTGCTCTGCTCAGTACCACGCTCACCCTTCCTGGTCTCCACCACCAAAGACAAATCCATTCCTCTGGTTGCTCAGACTGGAACCCTTGAGGGAGGACCCCTCAAACCACCCTCCATCGCTCCCATTTCCTCACAGACCTCATCCAATCAATCAGCAGATCTCGAGGACCAGCCCTGTTATCAAGTCTGCTTCCCGACCCTACCCTGCTCCCTCCTGGCCCAGCCCCTGGCATTGCTGCCCTAGTCTTAACCTCCTAACCTCACAGTGTTGTTTGCACCAAGGAGAAATGGGACACTTTGCTAGGTACCAGCAGTATAAATTTTATCAGACTGTGTCCAAAGGTTTCACACTCTGGGTTGTCAAGCAACTATGTTCCATGCGGCCCAGAGGATGAGTATCTGGAAAAGTGGTCATGTGAGATCACGTGAGAAGAAATATGCATAGGAACTGGAAAGTTATATTCTGAAATGTTCTCTGGGTCCTGAAATGGTAGAGAATTTAAACACAATTCAGGCCATAACCATTGGCCAGCAAAAGAAACAACAACAACAACAACAAAAGGCGATTCAGAGAAGGGAAGATGAAAACGATGTGCCTAGCATCACTGTGTACTTGTGTCCATAGGGACAGGGACCAAGACTGTTTCTACTACTGGGTATCGCAGGCTGGCTGTCCTCTAGCCCAGGGATACCAGCATGGGAATGTCCTGTTGCTGAAGCTCAGTGACACAGTGCTGTAGCCACACAGGGTGCCACCACGCTGGGACGTGCCTGTCCACCCAGCAGGGCTGCCGAAGGTGGCACTAGCCCCACTCTGCAGTTCTCCATGCACATTGCCATGTGATGCCTGGGGCTGCTACACACTCCTCTGGCTCTGCCACAACAGTGCCTGTTCTCGGCCTTTTTTTTTTTTGGCTGAGAATAAAACCCCTTTGAATACAGCAAAGGCGGCTGATCCTCTGGGAGGGGTGAGAAGAGGGCAATACCATGACAGGAGTCAGTGATTGTGACAGCTTTGTCACAGCTGCAGCAAAACCAAGTCTTAGTTCCATAAAAGTGCCCAGTGGTCACACCTGTCACATGAGGTCTGCACAAGCAGTGTGGAATCACAGATTCCAGGCCACCCGAATTGCCATCAGTGGAGAATTATTTATAGCCCATTCTGTGCTGCTCTACAGATTTTCAAAGTAAAGCTCTTACTGGATTCCTGTTAAGGGACTTGCTCCTTTACTTCTTTTTAAAAATGTTTTTTGTTCATTAAGTTTATCGGTACATTTTAGGTATACAATACGATGATATCATCATTGGGATCTTGCACCTTTACATGATGTATCTTGGTCCTTACTTTCTCCCTGTTCCCTGGCCCTCCCTTTAACCCCTCCAGCCCTCCCATTCGCTCCTTTACTTCTTACTGGCCACAGGTTGGACCCCCCTCCTCACAGTGTCACCCAAAACCGCGTCTCGGTGTACGTACTTGATTACTGCACCAAGGAACCGCATATGCCAGCCCGATGGTGGCTTGGTGGGGCCTGGGAAGGGCGGCTGGAAAACTTTCTCTGACACAGACAAGGTAAAGGATGCCCAGCTCTTCCAAACTTCTATTCTGTCCTGACAAAGGTTAAGCCAGAAAGTAGTTTGCATCTAAGTCTAAATCATTCACGGGTTCAAACCAGCCATTTCTCCCCAGTTTAATTAAAGTAAAAAGTTCTCAGGGGATGATTCAGCCTGCTGCCCAGGCTCGGGCTCTTTCTTTTCCCCTCTCCCTGCCCACCCTCCCTCCACACAGCCTCCCTCTCAGGCTCTGCAGCCACACAGGTGCTGTGCAGCTTTCCCCTGCAGTGCTGGCCAGGCTTCCACCTGCCATGACTGGTTCCAGCCTCGGCTTCCACTCCACTCCCAGGCCCTGGACTCAGAGGCTGCCCAGAAAGGAAGCTGCCAGCTATGGTTTGATTCACAGCAGACAGAAGAGGCTGTTTGCAGACAGGAGCCTGGGCACTGCCACCTGTCCTGTGGCCCCAGACACTCACCCTTTCCTGCCTCTTGGGAAAGATGCCTCTGGGTCTCCACAGAATGTCCCGTCCCAGGGAGACAGCACTCCGGGGAGCAGAGGGGTCTTCCAGTGGGAAGGGAGCAGAGCTTGACTATTTCCTTTGGAAGCTGTCCAGGCGACACAGTATCACAGACTGGGCTGGGGTACAAAAGGCATTAGGCAGGGACCCCAGAGGGCAGTGTGCACAATTCTGGCCTCAGACTCAGAACGGTATGGCAGGGAGCTTTGGATGGGACTTTGTTCTTCGGTTTTGGAGTAATGTGCAAAATGCCCTGGTCGGGAGAGAAAGGCTGGTGTTGGGCCAGATGTCAGGGCCTGAGGCTGGGGAGGGGCTGGGCTGCTCTACAGGGTCCCCCGGGTTGAGGCCCAGTGGAGCCACCACCAGGGAACTGGACCTGGGTGACAAGGGCAGTGGTTCCCTTGTTCTGGCACCTGGCGGAGGGGGGCTAGGGACTGGCAGAAACAGCAGCTACTGCTCCATGAGACGTAAACAGCGTCTGCTTGCAGAACCTTATGGACCAGAAAGCCCGCAGGAACAGCTCCCAGTGTCCTTTCATTGTGCCCCTCTTGTCCTCCTTACTCTTAAACAATAATAGCAGCTTTATCGATACGGAGCTGGGCAACCCTCAACACAACCAGTGTCAGAGGATTTTCATCCCCACACTCCCCACCACAACCCCCCTGCAGTCCTTAGCACTCACTCCCTCTTTCCTCCCACCCTCCCCAGCCTTAGACTGGCCTGCCCTGGGTGCTTTCCATAAGCCTACCTGGAGCCTAGTTTAAGCACCTTGGGGTGTGTCCCCCACCTGGGCCCTTGGTGTGGCTGGGCTGTCTACGCAGGGGCAGGGGATAAGGACATAGCTTTAAACTTCACCTGTTCCTCATCCATGCCTTTCTCTGTGTGTTCATGGGTCTCCTGGCTTCAGTCTGACAATACTAGACCAGAAATAGCTGCTGACCTAGAGACAGAAACAGACATTGCCATTTCCTAGCTGTGTGGCCCCGACAAGTCTCTTGAACCTCTTTGACCTATTTCTCAACCACAACCCAAGATCCATCCCATCTGGAAATCCACTTTTTAGCAAATGAGACAGGGGTTGTGAACCCACACTGCACAAAGCCATACACAAGTAAATGTTGCATAACTCCAGCCCTTCTGACTTTATAAAAAAGTGAAGTGCCTGTTTTCCTGCCTTGCTAACTCTGACTGCCCCCAGCTCTTTTGCTCGGGGTTCTTTTATCTGGGTGCCTCTTCCACAGCTGCCAACAATAACTCAAGAGACTCTGCCAGCAAAGAAGGGCTGACCACTTCCCAGAGTCCAGAGCAGGAAGACAAGATGATCAGCCCCAGGCCGGGGGAGTACCTTCCAAGTGCTGGCCTTGTCAAAATGCGTGCCTCTTCTCTCTTACAGTGACCAGGACTTTGGGCAGAAAGGATCCGGAGTGAAGGGCTGCCTCTGTTTTAACTCCCTCTCCTCTCTCTCCTCATCTGCACAAAGGCTAGGATAAAAACAATTCCAACCTTGTGGATGAGGCATGTGTTACCTGATACCAGGGCTCATCATAGCACCTGGTTGAGGGTAAACAAAATGTAGCCACCACGATCCACAGCATCCCAGCTGTAGTCCCTAGCTGTTCTCAGAGAGTACACTATACACTGTACCAATTCCTGCCTCCTTTGGGGCCAGGGTCCACCCCTCTCTGTGCCTCAATTTCCCCATGTTTAAAATAGTCATGCAAAGAGTAGCAAACTCATGGTATAATGGTAGGGAACAATGAGTTTGTGCACATAATATGCCAGGAATATGCAGCTGAAGATCTGATACTGCTATCTCCTAAAAACCTTTTCCTGATACCCTCACAAATTGACCACACTCCGGGGCATCTTCCTCTCAGTTTTGCCCCCATACACCCTCTCTTCATCCCTGTTTTCTGTTTCAAAGGTTCCTCCAGTATTTCTCAAGCTTGCAAAATAGCGTCTGGTTTTCAGTCCCATTTAACAAGTCTCTATCCCTGCAAAGGTTAAAGAGTTAAGGGCAGGGGATGTGGCTCAATGGCAAAGCACTTGCCTAGCATTCCCAAAGCCCTGGGTCCCATACATATCATGGCAAAACAAAACAAAAACTTCAAGAATTGTAACCGCCGGGTATCTCTTCCTGGAAAATGTGAATGCCAGAGGAAGAATGACCCAAGGAATAAGAAAAGAGTGCCAGATGCATTCTCAGCAGTGAGTTTGGGCCTGCAAGATCCAGCTGGTAACTTTTTTTTTTTTTTCTCTAGCTGAATTTTTGGGCAAGATAAAAGTAATTCTGCTAACTGCTTGATGCATGGAATAAACTTCCATTTCCTCGTTAGAGTTTTAGGGACAGTGATTTGGACGCAATGGGGGAAACATCAATGAAATCCAAAGAACCAGCGAAGAAAGGAGGGACAACTGATTATCTTCTCATCTTGCCTGTGAGTGCTGATTGCATTATCAGTTATCACGGCTCCTGCTTTCACCTGGGAAAAGCATCTTAGGATGTTGAGTTGATGAAATGCCCCAAACATCAGAGCTGGGAATACAGCCTGATTTGGCCAAATCTCATATGCATGTGCCTCTAATCTCTCTGCAATCCTTTCGCAGGAATAGTGTAAAAGCTGAACAAGACATTCCAGCCAACCCCAGGCACACAGGACACGGACACCCCTGCCCCAGCCCTGAGATGAAATCATTCAAAGGCAGGTGTCTGAGGGACAGAAGGGCCAACATTCATGATCTTGATTTTTTTTTTTTTTTTTGGTACGGGCAAATTGAATTCGGGTCCTTGCGCTTGCAAGACAGGTCACTGAACCACTGAGCTAAATTCCCGGCCCTTAAATATTTTTTTTGTTTGTTTTTGTTTTTTTTGTACTAGGGATCGAACTCGGGTCTTTGCACTTGTGAGGCAGGTGGCAGAACCACTGAGCTAAATCCCCGGCCCAACATTCATGCTAATGACACAGTTCCTGGCCAGGGTGACTTTGTTCACTTGTACACACACACACACACACACCCCAAGTGAACAGCAGAACACCTCTCAGGAAGATGACCCAGTTGGAAGGGATGTTAAGTGTTGTCTCGTCTGCCTGGTCTCATCTCCATTCACAGAAGAGAACACTGAGGTCCAGAACAAGGGACAGACCCACCCTCCTATCTGCCCTGTCTCTTTTTTTTTTGTTTCATTTGTCAAATGCCAATCATTTCCCCTCCATTTCATTGTGTTTTAGGATTCAGTGGGAATCACAGGCCCTGCAGTAGCTGCTTAGTAATCTTACGTTCCACCCTCCCTTCCTTACACTGCCTGGCTATGTGACAGCTGTGTTTTCCAGCTTCCTCCTAAACACTCAGTGGGACCACGGGCAACCTAGTGAGTATCAAGGAAGCTGGGAAAGCTGCAAAGGGCTCACTCTTGGGCTTTTCCCTCAGGATAGAAGGTGAGACCTTGGAGGGCTTATTCATTTGTCCATTTATTCAACAAACTCAGTCTGCCACTGTTAGAGGCATTTGGAGTCTCCATAGTGAATATAACATTTATTGAAAGAGACAGATCTTAATAAATCATTATACTCATAATCATTTAATTTAAAAAAGGCAAGCAGGTGGCTGTAGGAATTGATGAGGTGGAATTAAAGGAGCCTGAGCTGGGGGTGACCTGGGAAGGTTTCCTTGAGAAAGGAAGATTTACCCTTAGAAATGAAGGAGAATTAGGGATTTGCCCAACAATAAGTGGGGTTAGAAGTGAGGGCCGGAGAGACCAGCCCAGAAAGAAGAGGCAACATGTGCAAAGGTCCTGGGGGAGAAGGCACCTGCCATAGAGTCAGCAAGAGGTCCGAGAGGCCGGTTTTGTGCTTGTCTACTTACTTGTTTTTGCTTAGCTGGGGGGTGGCCACAAAGACCTGGGGAGGAAGCACTGCTAGAGTGAGTGGCCATGGAGTCAGTCCGTCACCCTGATGGGACCAGAGGTGTCAGTGAGACAGCCTCAGGAAGGGACCTCCAACCCCCAGGGTTAACAACCCGCCCACCAAAGCCTCTGCTACACAAGGGAAAGGTACCCTTATGTCCCCAAGGACCAAGCCTTCAGGTCCAGCAGGAAATCCAGGAGACTGCAGGTCTCTTAGGCTTCCTGCCACACTAATCCTGCTCCTGGGGCACTGCGCACAACTGGAAGGGTTTGGGTGCTGGAGTTACGGCTGAGTTTGAAGTCTGACGTTGTATTAGCTGTGCAACCTTAGGCAAATCTCTTACTGTCTCTGTGTCCTGATTTATAAGGCAAGGATAACAGTTTATTCATTGGTGATGGTTTCTCACTGATGAAGATTAAGTGAGAAACTGGGTGTATCTATAACCAGAGCACTGTGGGAGGCTGAGACAAGAAGATTGCAAGTTAGAGCCCAGCCCGGGCAATTGATCAACCTAGAGAGACCCTGTTTCAAATATTTAAAAAGTTGTAAGGGGTTGGGGATGTAGCTCAGTGTGAAGACCCTGGATTCAGCCTCCAACACTGAAAAAAATTAAAGGAGAAAATATTCGCACACACAGGACACATTAAGGGGCGGCCTCAGTAAAAGCAAGCTCGATGATGACTTCAACAGTATCATCAGTAGGTGCATAGCCTTTGGTTTCCATCGACAAGGTTCCAGCAGTCGAGCTAAGCATTTTCGATGCCTTACCCCGAATGTTCCCACAAGTTTAGTCTAATGACACCCTTTTCTAAACGAAGAAACGGGCTCCGAGGAATTAAGTGACATGGCTACTTAGTGACAGAGTAAGGATTCAGGGTTCCCAAGGCAGTCCACCTTCCGGATTTCTATTCCAAATTGCAGCCTCTCATCAAAATCCCGTAAAACCCTGTTAATTACGACAAATGAGGATGCGATTGGCACACACACTACCTGTTCATTGATTTGCGGAGTTTTAATATCTTGCCTTGCCCCAGGAGAACTCTCCAGGGGACCATGATTACCATACAATTCTTGGGGGAAAATGAAACAACAGCTGGCGCTGCCAATCACCATGGTAACACTCCTGTAACTACTAGAATCATGTCAACAGAAAATATTTATATATGTGTGTATGTTCCATATTTGCACTTAGCTGCAGCATTATGCTCGGGCTTCCTGACACCACTTCGGGCTCGGGGGGCGGGGGGCAGCATTTTCAGTCCGTTAAAATATCCCCCCACCCCTGCGTGGATGTTTCTGAGACCCTAGGAAGCTGGGCACAGGTAGGGAGAGAGGTTGCTAGGGAGAGAGATCTAAGCACTAAGTCCCACCTGCTTGGCTCTGGCAACAACGCGTGAGTGCGGGGGTGGGGCAGGCCTGCAGGCGTGAGAACGCGCAATCAAGCACACAGTGCCTTGCTTGAGTTCAGAAAGGCTTGCTTTAATACCCACCGGTGCCATGTTGGAATTCTTAATAATTTTTGAACAAGAGCCTCCATGCGTAGACAGCAATGGAGAGACGCTGTGCATTTGCTTCTTGGATGGCATTTTTTCTTTCTTTTCTCCTCCTTCTTACATCTACTAAGACACCTGATATTATAGCTCAAGAGCGCCACTTTCTCAGAACTCTGTGGTCTTCTCCAGGGAATGCAACTTTACCAATGTCACCAGCACCGAGTCTCTCCTAACCCTGAGAACAATGGTTGCTCTGTAATGTGTGCCTGCTAGATGTACGGCAGCACCCTCAGCCAGAACTGATACTGTTTCATGAGGGGAGATGGGTAGCTAGGACTGGTCTCATTTCAGTTTGGGACAATGAGGCACAGAGAGATTCAGTAAATTGCCTAAGGTCACACAGTATGTCACACACAAATCTGATGAATTTTCTCAAAGGCCCTTGACCTGCTCCAAGCCCTCTGCTACCCACTCTGTCCAGGATGCTGCTGTGCCTGACGTAGGCACTGCCAGCTCTGCCCTTGCAAGACCAGCCACTAATCCTAGGAGCAGAGGCTCACCGTTACAGTTGAGATCTGGAATGTCCCCCAGGTGCCTCATGTGCTTAGAGGTGGAGCTTTTGGAAGGTGATTGGATCATGGGGGCACTGTATGCATCAGTGGAGTCATCCACAGGTGAGTTCAGAGCTCAATGCGCTATCCTGTGGTGGGCCCTGGTCAGAGCAGATGACTGGGAGCATGACCCGGAAGTATTTATCCCGCTTCCTGGTTCCTCCTTTTCCCTCTCATTCCTGGCTGCCATGATGTGAGCAGCCTTCCTCTGCTAATCCCTTTGACCATGCCTTTTCTGCTTTGCAGCCAGCCAACTATGAGCCAAAATAAACTTCTTCTCCTGTAAATTGTGAGTGTCCAGTGTTTTTGTCCCCCAAATGAGAGTGACTAAGATACCCACCAAGCCACATGCCCAGAATTTCTGGTTCCTTTTACCTCTTGCAGACTTGAATGGAACATGCTGCAGCACAGTGTGGGAACCAGCCTCCTGAGAAGAGCCATGGGACTGGGTGATATAACCCTCAGGTGCAGAGGAGATACTTCGCCACTGGAAAATCTCTGACCAAGTGGAAAATAGCAATAGAGAGTGGGTGGGCACATGCATCCTCTCACCTTCCTCTCTCAGGGTCTGTTCTTGCATCTCATCAAGAGAAGCCACAAGCCAAGATATACTGGGCTGAGAGACCTGCTGGGTGCCTCCATGGCTCTTTGGGAAATAACAGCCATCAAGATAATATACCAGTTAGCATTCTTTGTGTCTTTCTTTGCCCTATGTCCCCAACACTTCACCTTTGCTGCCACCATTTGCACTCTCCTTCCAAATAAAACATCTGCCCTAATTTGTGCCCCAGCCTGTACCTTCTAGAGATGCTGGTCTACAATTCATCTAGGAAGCACAGGCTTCCCACTCAGCCCATGCTATGCTTGAATGTCCATGTGGAAATCGGGTACCTGTTTTACCAGTGAATGTGACTCGTGGTTCTCTGCTCTCCTACAGCTGTAGGAATGACCCCACTGAGAGAAACAGTGGCCAGCAGATTTCCTGACAGCACCAGTCTTCCTTCTTCTTCCCTTCCATTCCACCTGTGTGGCCCTAGTTCTACAGGAATGCTAGCCACCTCATGGCATGGTTAACTGATCCACTGGGGACAACTAGAGAACAAGTTGAGTCAAATGAACCAGTCAATCCCTCCCTTGAGAGTCTTTAATTTAGGACTAAATGATTCAGTCTCTGCTTCTCTTTGCGCTCTCTCTCTCTCTCTCTCTCTCTCTCTCTCTCTCTCTCAAACCTACATCTTCAGTACCTACAGGGCTAAGTAAGACATCTTAGGAGGGGTTACTGGCTGTGCTGTCTGCCATGTACACATAGAGAGACATAGAGGCTCTGAATTATACACAGAGTGGGATCAAATTCTTGGAAGTTCTTCTATGTCACTATTAGGAGCCGAGAAAACAAATCTTTTAAAAAAGACTGCATGAATTGCATGACAAAGTGTGCCTAACATATGCGGAGTGCACATGCTGTCTTCCCAAGTGGCTGCCATTTTGATTGCTCAGCAATGAATGGGAGTCTGGTCGCTTCACATTTGCTGCTCATTTCTGGGACAGAATACCTGACACCCACAATCTGTTTGGTGTTGTTGATGTCCTGGATTATGGCTCTTCCAATAGGTGTGTATAGCAATGTCTCATTGTCATTTTAATTTACATTTCTCTGATGATATATGAGTGGAAGATGTTTTCACTCACTTATTTTCTACCTGTATATATGCTTTAGTGAGATGTTTGGTCAGGTCTTTGGTCCATTTTTAGATTGGGTTGTTTTCTTATTGTTGAGTTCTAAGAGTTCTGTGTATATTTTGGATATCTTTTATCAAAAACGTCCTTTGTGAATATTTTCTCCTAATCTGTGGTTGTCTTTTTCTTCTCTCATCAGTATATTTTACAGAACAGACAGGTTTGATTTCTAACAATTGCACTTCTTGGTATTCACCTAAAAGAGTGGAAATCATTTGTTTATACAAAACCTACACGTGGATGTTTACAGCAGTTTTATTCATAGCTGCCAAAGATTAGAAGCAACTGTGCCGGGGATTTAGCTCAGTGATTCTGCCATCTGCCTTAGGTGCAAGGACCCAAATTCGATCCCCAGTACCAAAAAAAAAGAAGCAATTAAGATGTCTTTTTAGGTGAATGCATAAATAAACTATGTACATCAAGATGATGGAACATTATTTGGTGTAAAAGATAAATCAATTATCAAACCATGACAGGACACGGAGGAAACTTTAAGTGCATATTATTAAGTGAAAGGAGCCAATCTGGAAGGGCTCCATACTGTATGATTCTAACTATGTGACATTTTAGAAAAGGCCAAATGTTGGATTTGAGATCAGCAGTGGCCAGGTGTTTAGGAAGAGAAGGATGAACAGGCAGAGAGCAGAGGATTTTTCAGACAAAATCCTGTTCTGTTTAATATTACAATGGTAGAGACATATTATTATACACATGTCTACACCCATAAAATGAGCAATACCAAGGTAAAGCCCCAATATCAACTAGGAGCTTGGGCTATTGTACTGTGTCAATATGGGTTCATCACTTTTAACAAATATACCATTCTGGTGGTGGACGCTGATAATGGGGGAGGCTTAGTTTGTGTGAAGGTAAAGGTATGTATGGGATGTTTCTATAACTTTCCTCTCAATTTTACTGTGAACCTAAAACTTATAAGAAAAAAAATTCTTAAGAAAGTCATTACAAAAGCACTCTAATAAGCTTACGTAGTTCACACAGTATGTTTGCATACTACACTGTGTCCATACATCACGATCCGAAGATCAGAACCATTTTAGAGGTTAAAGAGAAAACTATGAGGTGAAGTTTATGTTCCATGCCTTTGAATTTGGGTGGGCTCTGTGTCTAACAGCATATGGCAGAAGTGACCCTGTGCCAGCTTCCAGAGCCAGGCCTGGTGCAACTGGAAATGGGAAAATGACTCTAGGGGCCATGGATTTCAGACTTACCATGGCATTGTAGCCATACATGAGTTCTCCAGCCAAAAGTCCCAGCTGAGCTCAGCCCTCAGGCCATTCCTACAGCCGAGGCAACTGATGTGACTGAAACCATCTTGAATCCTCCAGACTAGCTCACGAACACCAGCTGAACACTCCAAGTGACCTTACTCAATGGCAGGTGGAGCAGAAGAATTGCTCAGCTGAGCCCTGCCTGGATTCCTGATCCTCAAAATTATATGTTACAATAATATGGCAGCTGTTTTAAGCTACTAAATTCTAGGGTGATCTGTTATGTAGTAAGAGGGAACCAGAACAATCATTACCAGCTCCAACTAATGAGGAAATACAGAGGTGGAGTGAGGCAAATAACTTTCCTAGACAGCAAGG
Source organism: Fukomys damarensis (assembly GCF_012274545.1). Classification (NCBI taxonomy): domain Eukaryota; kingdom Metazoa; phylum Chordata; class Mammalia; order Rodentia; family Bathyergidae; genus Fukomys; species Fukomys damarensis. The sequence goes on from NW_022900928.1 coordinate 10,855,460, forward strand.
CAACACATGGCTGGAACCCAGGATTTCTCATTCTTAGTCCCACTTTCTTCACCTCATCTTGATGCTATTATGAAAACCCATTACCATCAGCAGCAAAGCACACTCACTATTAATTTTAATTTTAACCCTATCCTGGTATTGGTAGGGTTCTTTGACTCTATTCTAAGAGTTTTATGCCCATTTACCTATTTATTCCTTACAACAATCCTCTGAAGTGCTATTAATCTCAAATTTATAAGTAGGGACTTAGAGACAGTGTTTAAGCAATTTGCTTGCTACCTAATCAAAGCCACATAGCTAGAAAGGAGAAGAGCAGGGCTTTGAACTCACATACTTAGGCTCCTGGGACCATGTGCTTAACTAGTGGGCATATTGTTATTCAAATGAACCAAGGTATCTTAGGCCTCTTTAGAGATGATCGGAATCTGTGGCCACGATATGTGGTTAAGTGCCACACGGTCGTTTACCACAAGTTTTTAAGTCCAAAATGGTCCCATGAGCTTCTGGGAGACTTGAATCACACTGATTGCTCACTTACAACATGGAACAAAGCTAAAAAGGACATAAACGCTGCACATCCCATTGGATGAGGGAAGCAGCTTTTTGTCTGCCTGAAACCTGAACAGAGAAGCCAGGGCCACCCAACAAATGCCACAATTAATTTCCCAGTGCGCATCGTTGCCTGTGGGGAGAAGAGGTACTGGCTCATTTCTTATTCATGAAGCCACACTGCCAAGCTTCATTTGCATGAAGTAATTTCTGCTGCTGCTACTCTATCATAAACTAAATCCATTTCTCCTACAGGATTTGGTCTCTTCACACCAGGAGAGATGAGTAAGCACTAGATGCTGTAGGAACACACCCTTTGGACCATTTTAATAAGAAACATATCTGTAGGTAACAATAAGTGATCCGATAGGAATATAAAATGTCTTGGTTTCAAATGTGACATTGCCTCAAGATCTGTCTTGGGTAGTGTGCTTAAGCATTCCTTTTTGTTTGGCCAGTGGAGTTGAGGAGCGGTAGCAGCTACACGATTGTCCAGGAGGGAAACAAAAAGAAGAAAAAAGATGACAAAGGAAGGGAGGTGAGCCAAAAATCTGCTAAATTTTAACTAGATGAGCTATTGGAAATGTAGATGGCCCCTTACCGTAAGCAGAATAGGGTTCCCATAAAAATGTCCATGCCCTAGGCATGGTATTGCTTAACATGCAAAAAGGATCTTGCAAACGTAATTAAGACTAAGTACTCTGAGATGGAGAGAGTATCCTTTATCCAAGGGAACCCAGTGTGATCATATGACTCCTAAAAAGTGGAAAAGCTGCTGGTTGTAGCCAGAAGAGAGATGTGACCAGAAATGATTATTCAGAGAAACAACACTGTGGTCAGCTTTAAAGATGCAGGAAGTGGGCTGTTTCAGTCTGCTTGGTGCTGAAACAAAATACCTTAGGCTGGGGGATTTAAAAACAATAGAAAGTTATTTCTCACAGTTGTGGAGGCTGGGGGGACCTAGAAGACTTGCACTCTGCTCCAAGGGTGGAACTTCCTTTCGGAGTCCTCACCTACAGAAGGGGACCAGGGAGCTCACTGGAGCCTCTCATTCATGACGGTGGTGCCTTGATGACCTTATCTCTTCCCAACAGATTTATTAATACTATCACTGTGGGCAGTAGGCTCCAAAATATGAATGTTAGGGTAAAAAATATTGACATTGTAACAGATGCTGTGAACGCAGGAATGCAGGCAGCCCTTAGAAACTGGAAAATTTAAAGCAACAGATCTGTCCTTACAGCCTCCAGAAAGAAACATGTGTGTCCTGGCACCCTGACTTCAGGCCAGTGGAAACCTCTCAGACTGACCTGCAGAACTGTAAAATAATGTTTGAGTTACTTTAAGCCACTAAATATGTGGTAATTTGCTAGAGCATGCATAGAAAATAAAACCACCTTGTATCATCAAGAGTTCTCTGCCCCTCAGGAGCTCTGAGCCACCTCACTTATGAGAGTCAGTGTCCTGAGACAATCAGAGGGAGTTCCATTAAGCGGCGGTAAGTTCGTAACATCTTAAAGTGCATTGCAGAGGTAAGATTTTAATACCACAAACAGTATTATTCCAGCCAACTATATGCTGTGCAAGAGACAGCCCAGCAGGGACGGCTAGAGCTTCCCAGTTTACAACCCTTAAGCACCATTTAAGCAATTAAATCCTGCTTCCTCATGACCAAATATTTCCCCACAGGTGATTAAGAAAAAAAGAAAAGAAGAATAACAAGAAGTGCTCCGTTACATCTTAAGGACACTTGAAGCTCTATTCCAGAAAGCAATCGGCATATCAGTTATTCATTATCATCACAATCCCATGTAACAAACTACCCTAAAAGTCAGCGGCTGAAAGCAATAAGCATTTTTTGGCTTGTGAGCCCACAGGTCTGTGACTTGGCTGGGAAGTACTGGCAGTGGCTCAGCTCCCTCTTCTGACTGCTAGGTAGGTAACTGGGTTCTTTGCACGCCTCTCCACTACACCAGCCATGGTATACCAAGGTCTCTTCAAGTCTCCAAGTCACAGCTCATTAAATGCTATTTCCTGAAAAATGTCCTTTGGCCAGACTTAGAACCAAGATGATATTTAGTGAAAGGAAAGGGAATGTGATATAACAAAAGCTGTGGGTAGGGTGTGTGTGTGTGTGTGTGTGTGTGTGTGTGTGTGTGTGTGTGTGTGTGTGTGTGTGTGTGGGCCACTGATACAGTTAATCCACTATGAGCAGAAGAACAAAAGAACTGGGCCATTTATTTGAGATTTACTAAGCACCTACTGTATACCAGGAACTTATGTAGTAGAAATGAAGATGAACATAACTTACGAACTTACACCTTAATAGAATGTCAGAAATGAGTGCTTAAGGGGCAAAATAATAGCTGATGTTCCTACAATGGTCCTGGGCTAGGGCCACAACCACGAACACTACACCGTCTTGTGTTCTCCACACCGTAACCACGAAAGGTGAGGTTTCCTGTCATTCTTACTTAGTGAACAGGGAAGCCGACGTCTGGCAAAGCTGGGCTCTCTGAAGGCCCACGTTCCTGATACTGAGCTATATGCATCTCATGCTGGAACCCAGATGCATTCATCCTACTACACCCTGGAGTGGATTCAAGAGATATTTAAGTGCCTACCATGTGCCAGGAAAAGTTCATAACTTCTTAGATGCGACTCGGATGCCTCTCCCTCTTGGCATCTATAGGACATGCCACCTCCAAACAGAATTCCCACCTTTGCCCTGGCATGGGGTCATCGGGCTTGAGAAATTCGAACTGCCTCCTTTAAAACAACCCCACCTTTGCCTTGGGTGGGGCATTGCGCTTGAGATACTATGTCCTTTAAAACAACAACAAGAACAACAATGACAACAGCGGGGACTAGGACAACCTCCCAAGAGAAACAATTCATCATCATTACTATAGCCTCTGGTTCACTTCAAACTTGGGTTCCTGGCCTTTTATTTATTGTGCCTTCAAAGAGGTTCCACGTCATTAATTGCTCATTGTTTAAGCCAATTAGGTGAGGTTAACACTACTGAATAAATCACCCTCCCCAGGTGGCAAAGGCAGCTGCGCCTGCCTAAGGTACCGGCTCTGGCCCTAAGAAGGATAACTAACAACGCCGAGGTGGGATGGGCAAGTCGGCTGGCTCTGTGGCTCAACCCAAATGAACGGGCTATGCACAGATGTTGACTATATATTTATTTCAACACATCAGATTTGAACATGATGAGAGATTAAACTAATGGTCCACCGCTGCACCTTGCTACTAAGCGAGGGAAACCTTGTGGGGAGGTGGGTGGCTGTGTTAATAACACAGCTGACAACCTAGCGAATTCAACTCCATGGAGCAAAGCTTTTGTGTATCTGATTGTAATGTGACATTTGACACATTTGCCAAACCCTGATTAGGAGCTTCTTGAAGAAGGACCCTAGCTTGACAACTTTGGAACACAGCAGACAACAGAAGCTTAAGAAGTGTTTGAGTGAGGAAATGTGGGGGGGGGGTGCAGGAAGATGGATAGTCAGGTAGATGGCTGGATGAGAGGGTATAGCAGGGCGATCATGAAAATGAATAGGTGGAAGTAAATCACTGCAGAAAAAAAATGAATGAACTCAAGGTTTCTTTCAATCAAGTCAAGTTCCAGTACAGTTATGGGGTGGGTGGGATGGGAGGAGAACATTTACTGAGAATCTTCTGTGCAACGCCCTTGATGCCTTTGGTTCTAATTGCCCCTCTCTGGAGCTGGCTCCATCTTCCGCTGCACACAGAGGCACACAGAAGTCACTTAGGGGGATTTGCCCAAAATAAAATGGGCCCCAATCCTAAGACTGACAATTTCTTAAAGTCTGTGAACTTCTACTTTTAGGGATTGGCTTCCTGGTTTTGTAGAAGAGGAAATTCACGGCAGGGAGAAATACAGAGATTTGACCCCCCTCGGAGGGCTTGTGCGTAGGAAGATCAGGGAGCTGCTAGGTCTAGCGTCCTCTTCTCTGGAGAATGGGTATGGCCCAGAGAGACCTTGGTGCTGGATCAAAGGTTCAGAACCTGCCCCTGGGGCTAGACTAGGGTGGTGAAAAAATGACCTCAGGATTATTGCGGGCACTAAATGAACTCTGGTCGTTTCTGGCTTACAGCATGCAGTCACCAGTCATCAGCCACAGCTCCAGCTCTCTGAGTTTTCCACAGCTCCAAATCCAGCAACTTCTGACTCAACGTGGTGCTTCAGCGTGTCAGGGAGCACAGAATGGGGCTAAGCTTGAGGCATTCTAAGAATAGCATTTTCCCCCTGTGGCTTTCAGACCACAAGTTCAGGGAGCAGGCTCACCTTTTGGGTAGCAGAATTCATCACTCATCCCCAATGAGTAATGGCTCCTGGAAGCTTAGGTCCAAAGGCGCCCTGGGGTCATGGGCTGCAGCTGGCCTTCTAACCATGGCAAAGAGAGCCTGAGGAATCTGAGGCTGTAAAAAGCCAAGCAGGGGCATGGGGAAAAAATGAGAACCAAGACCCGTCATGTAAAGGTACAAGATCCCAGTGATGAATGTAACTGTACTGTATGTATACCTAAAAAGTACCAATAAATTCAATGAGAAAAAAAAAAAAGCCAAGGAAGAGCAACCTCATCAGGCCTTTTCAGGGAGTCTCCCATCCACCAGGGCTGTGAAGCATTCTTCTGAACAGTGTGTTAGCCAGAGTGCAGGCCCTGTGCTCACTCTCTCTGCTCTAGAAAGTGGAGATGCTTTCCTTCCTGCTGTTGTGGGCAAAAGGCTTGGACTGCCCCATCACAGCCAGATGAAAGCTGCTTATTAGTGAACGCCCACTGTACACCAGGGCTATGTTTCTTTACAGGTATATACCACTTACAGTGTGGGAGACACAGTGTAAGGACTTTATAAAATTAACCCATTCAACCCTCATGACTGCCCTCTGAAGCAGAGACTATTGTTACGAGGCACAGAGCGGTGAAGAGAAGTCAAGCAGTCAGTGTGTGGCATGACCAGGATCCAAGTCCCGCACTTCTGTGCTTCACAGTGCCGGCCCATGGGGACAGTCACAAGCCACCTGTGATCCTGAGGGCAGCCGGAAAGGCGACTGTTCTCTGATTTACAGAACAATGAGATAACACATCCAAGCACAACTGGTAAAATCTGAGCTAACCCCAGTTCTGGATGAACAAAAGCCATTCCCTTGGCACTGGAAGCCCACAAGGTCTTCTGCACAAATAAGCAGACTGTTTTCTAGCGATCCCTCATCATCAATTTCCTAAAATCATGCTCATTGCATCCAAATTAAACACAGATCAGTGCTCATTAGGTGCCTACTGTGGCAGCCAACTTTCAGGGTGGCCCCTGTGGTCCTTGCTGCCTGGTGCCTATGTCCCAGTGTAGTGCTGCCCCAGGCCCAGTAGGACGGGCCTAAGCGACACACAGGATGCCACAGGCCTGATGCCCGCTACGTGATTGCTGAGGCTAAGCGGTAAAATATGCTAGGGCTTTGTCCGAGCTCTTTCTGGAGTCACTTGCTCTGAGGAAGGTCAGATGCCCCCTTGGAGGAGATGCAAGCACTCTCTGGGGAGGGTCACAGAGGCCTTTGGCCGCCATCGTCGCTGACGGCCAGGCCTGGAGAGGACTTGGTGGAGCCCTTGAGGGCATCCTCTGAGAGCCTCCCAGCCCAGCTGCCTGCCCTACAGAACGCACACAAGACGAGTGTTCATTGCTTAAGCCACAGAGTTCTGGGGTGACTTTATGCAAAGCAAAAGAGAACTAACTGTATGCCACAATGTGCCATTTTCAAACTTTTGGGAGACCTTGTGTGTCTCAATTTTCTATTTTTGAAAAAAATAGTTGCTTGGTGACTCTGAATCTCAGCCAGTGTGGAGGCCCTGTGCTTACTCTCTCTGCTCTAGAACGTGGAGGCGCCTTCCTTCCTGCTCTTCTGTTCCCAGGAGCCCACTGCGCTCTGGGAGCCTCAGCTGTGCTCACTGTGCTAGAAGAGAGATGAAACCGCCCTATCCGACCTCAGCCTCCCTCAGTCCCAGCCCTCCAGCCTCGGTCCTCCTCCCACCAGCCCCCTACCTGCTGCCGCACCTCTCGGTGGCAGTGCCGCCCCAGCATCCCCAGCCTCGTTCCCTATAGCCTTTTCCTCTATGAGGCTTATTACTACACATAGTACATATAATTATATATGTGATACTACATAAATAGATTATATAATATAAAATATAAATAATTTAATATTTATAAATATTAAATAAATTCTAATATAAATTTATTTATAATAAATTATAAATAAATTCTAGATTTACATATAATTTTTGTATTTATGTATATTTAGATAATTTTATGTGTATATTTATCTTCTTTCTCCCATGTACACATATGTATTTAGGCTCTTTTTCCCTTCCTTCTTTTTCTCTGTCTCCCCTTCTCTCTGTCTCTCTCATTCTCCCTCTATATGTCTCTGTCTCTGCCTTTGTCTGTCTGTCTGTCTGCCTGTCTCTCTCTCTCTCTGTATCTCTGTCTCTGTCTCTCTCTGGGTGCTGAGGATCAAACCTAGAACTTTGTGCATCCTAAGCAAGTGCTCTACCACTGAGCTATACTCCTTCAGGCTTTTTGAGGGCAAGATGTAGCTGTGCCTAGAATAAATCCTGGAATATGGGTGGCCAGTCCTGCTGGACTGAGTGGATGGACAACTGTTACCACTTATATCCAGTGTCCCCCTAAAGCCTCACATGGTCATAGGCAGGACTTTGGGAGGTGATTGGATCATGGGGATTTATAGCTGATTTCCCCCTTCCTGGCTCCTCCTGGACTCTGATTCCTGTCTACCATCCATGAGCAGTTCTCCACCGCCAGGCCCCTCTGCCTTGCTGTCCTGCCTTGGAGCTGGCCAACTAAGGACTGAAACATGAGCCAAAATAACCCTCTCCTCCGTTAAGTTTCGGTGTCAGGTATTGTGTCTCAGCAAAGGGGAAAGTGATTAAGAAAATGACAAAAGGTGTAAGTCCATCCTGTAAGTTCTGTGGCCTAGATGTGTCGTGCGATCTAACAAGCTGTAGTCCACCTGCCATCGTCACTTCCTCCGGGCAGCCCTCCTTTCACCAGGCTTAGTTGCTCACTGCCAGGTTTTCGACCCTCCGTCATGGTGGGGACTCACCACAGCGCAGCAGTGCACTGCCGGTAAGCAGGGCCAGCCTGCAGCGCTTCGGCCTGCCAGTCCCTCCTGCAGAGCTGGTGCTGAACTGAAGGAAGGAGAGGCCAATGTGAGAAAAGGCAAGAACAAGCACAGAAACAGAAACTGCTTTCCCAAGGGAACTCGGCTGCCACAGGCCAAGCTGACAGCTGAGTTCAGGCTGTGATCTAAGGGAATAATCAGCTCTCTTCCAACAGCCCAGCTCGCAGCGTATGCTGGTGACCAGGGACCTACAGTCCACCCGTGCCAGGTGGCAGGAGTTTCACTGTCAAGTGGCCCCTGACAGGTGCCGGCGATTCTCCTCTGAGAACCAGACTTCAGGCACAGTGGGGGCAGAGGGAGAATGGGGTTCAGTCTGAAGGGTCAGCTGGTGTCTGCAGGTGGCTAACCACATCTGACAGGAGCACTGGAAAGTGGACTGGGGGCCCGAAGACTAGCTACAGGGCTGGTGCCCTGCCAAGCAGCCTTGCTCCCATAGGCCAGGCTGCACAGGGGAAGTGTAGTTTGTGTGTGTGGGGTCTACATCAAAGAATTCCTGTTAGGAGGATTTGCACAATGCCCAGCACATTCACTCGGCACATGCAGCTACCAGTCTGAAGTGTTGCTTTTTTTCCTGCCCTTGAAGGGGCAAAATAATGTTTCTTCCTCCTGAGAAGAGAGAATTGAACTCCACTCGGAAGCACATCAGAGAAAGGGGAAGGACACGAATGTCACAGTTGTCTCGGGTTGCTCTAAAGAGAAACCTGCCTCTCCACACTCTCCCATCACCTTTCCACCCCAGAGACTCCATCTGGCCAGAGGGGCTGCATCAGGCAGCTGCAGGAGGATGGGGTGGTGGACCCTCCGAGGACTGGTGTAGTCCAGGGATGCTCGGCTTTGTTAGAGCGGGGAAACAGGGCAAGTTTAGTCTAGCAGAATAACGGCGCAATATGTTCAGGCTCATGGATATATCCTACACATTAGAGAGGAGCTTAAAGAAGACAGACGATGCACCAACGCACACCTTGCAGAGGTAAGTACTGCCGGGGCATTTCCCCCCTGAGGTTTGCAATAGCACATACACACTTAGGGGATCCTGATACATCAACAGTGGATGCTGTGCTTTTTTATTCCACTGAGACATCTGGGGTCATCTTCGTCATTTTAGCAGTAGTGAAGGTAGTGCAGACACCTTTATTTCCAGGACGATATTCTATTGGAGGGAGAATGGGGAGGAGATTGGACATGGCTGAGGAGTACAGAGGGGCACTAGCTTCCCCCAGTGCTCACGTAGGGCTAGCCGCTGTGCCCAAGTGCATCACACAGCACGTACCTCCATCACAATGTTGTCTGTCTACACTATTACCATTAATCCTACTTTGAAGAGGGGAGGTGCAAGCTGCCCCATGACAGCTGGGGAGGGGACGGGGTGAGCCTTAAGTCCTGCTCTCACTGCACACCTCCCGACTCTGCCACTGTCCTCCTATGCAATGTACTGCCTCTAACCTCTCCACTATTGGAGGAAATATATTCATTTTGCAATAATAAGAATTAAGTTGTATGATTGTAAACATTTTTCTGATGATACACTTTGGACAAGTTCCCAGACAAGAAGGATTTAAGCTTCTTGGAAAGGACATCCTTTCTCTGTGTATGCACCAGGATTAGCTTTTTTGCAAAATCAACTTGATAAAGGCTACCTATGAAAAGCCAACAGCCAACACCATACTCAATGGCCAAAAAATGAAAACCTTCGTGCTAAAATCAGGAACGAGTCAAGGATGTCTACTATCATGACTCCTGTTCAATACAGTTTTGGAAACATTAGCCACAGCAGGTAGACAAGAGAAAGAAATAAAAGCAATAAAGATAGGAAAGGAAGAAGTGAAACTGTCATTGTTTGCTGATGATACAATACTCCACATAGAAGACCCAAAAAACTCTACCAAAAGACTTCTAGATTTGATTGACAGATTCAGAAGGGTAGCAGGATATAAGGTAAATACTCAAAAATCAATAGCCCTCTTGTGCACATAACAGTCTCACTGAGAGCAAAATTAGGGAAACAATCCCTTTCAAAATACCATCTAAAAATGAAATCTCTAGGAATCACTCTAATGAAGGAGACAAAAGACCTCTACACTGAAAACTACAGTGCTCTAAAATCAATATGGAGATACCTCAAACAACTAGTATTAGAAATCACATTTGACCTAGCTATTCCTCTGCTGGGTATCTTCCCAAAAGAATTAAAAGAATCATACCACAGCAATATATGCTCACCCTTGTTTATAGCAGAACAATTGGTAATAGCTAAAATTTGGAAACAGCCCATCAACTGGATACTGCATAAAGATTTTAAAAATAAATAAGTAAAATGGAGTACTGCTCAGCCATAAAGAATGAGACACAAGAGACATTTATAGCTAAGTGAATGCACATTGAGGTCATATTGTTAAGTGAAATTAATAAGTCAGACATGTGTAAATAGCAAATAGTTTTTCTGGTGTGAAAAATTAAAAGTGTAAATAAGGATTAAAATGTATAGTTGATACTGTACAATAGGCAGAAAAGGTCTAAAAGAGTAGAAGTGGGAGGGGTGGGAGAAAGGTAAAAAGGGAAAAGAAAAAATTTGGGAAAAGGAAAAACATGGAAACAATGTCCTTCTAAACAGGGAAGAGTCGAAGGGCTGAAGGAAAGGGCTGGGGAATGGGGAAGAATAAGAACCTGGTACGTCACGTATAGGTACAAGGTCCCAGTGATGAACGTAACTGTATTGTATTCCTAAAATGTACCACTAAATTTAATAAAAATGTTTAAAAGAGAAAACCAAAATAGCGGGGGTCTAAATGAGACAGAAGCTTGTTTCTATATAAAGTGTCTGGAGGTAGATGAGCTTGTACCACAGCACAGGAAGTGGTACGGGACTTGGGCCCCTTCCAGCTCACATTCTGCCTTCCTGGGGCTTGCTTTTCTCCTCATAGTCCAAGACAGCTGCTGGAACTATAGCTCTCATGTCCAAATTCCAGGCAGCCAAATGAAGGAAAAGATAAAGAAGTGCGTCTCTCTTTGCCTAAGACATCTGCTGATATATAATTTAGTAAACTGGGGAATGTGCTCACATCAAGTCAAAGGAAAGCTGACCAAGTCACAGGGTGGCATAGGTGCCTAGCTGAACACTGCGGCAAGACGAGGGGGTTCTAGTCCACTGCTTCATGGATCCAAGGCACCAACCCTCTCCTGGGGTGGAAGGAAAAGCTTGGTTTTGGGAGTTGGCACAGTTTGCAGGAGAAAAGGCTATGCTCCTGAGAGCATAACAGTGATGCTCGTTTGCCCCGGAGCGGTACCTGGTGTACCCAACCCTCTGCAAGAGTTTCCAAGGTCATCTCCAGTGTCCACAGAGAGCCCAGCGGCTGACTGTCCCATGCTGAGCTTCAGCCTCACAGGTCTCATAACTCCTGATGTGCAGGCTGCTTCTCTCCCCTGCGAGATGAGCTCCCGTGACCTTGTTCCAATGATGGAGAACTGAGCGGCAAGAAAGAGAGGAGTCACTCACATCAGCCCGTTCCCTTGAAGCAGGAGTCATCAAGCACTACTCTGTCTGACACCTTAATCTCTGCCTTTCCCATGCCGTAATACAGGGCTCCTTTCTTTTCAAAGAAACATATCATTAGAAGTGACAGAAGCTATAGGAACACACCATACTTGGCAGAAGACAGATGCCTCCTCCTTTCATGTGCCCACTAGGAGGGTACCATGCCAGCGCTGGCTCTCAGGGTTCAAAAGGCTGCAGGTGAAGCTCCAGCCAAAGTGGGGATGTGTGGGGCAGGGTTGCTGGGACCTCGGATCTTCACGTCCCAGCCCTGGCTGACACAGCTTCACCATCTTTCCTCTCCGGAGAAAGGAAACTGCCAGACACTGTCTGCAGTTCCCAAGGAGAACCAGATCCTTGGACAGCAGCAGAGATGCTGGACTTGAGGCCAGGGTAGCACTGCCACTGTGAGCTTCCTCTTGGAGGGTGGTCCGTCTGAGTGACCCAAAGCATGCTGGGAAGAAAACTGTCTGCTCTACCCCAAAGAGAAGTCCCATAGCCTGACACCTGAAATATTGCGTGAAGAGTTTGGCCCCAGGAATTGCACTTGATAAGCACTTAATTAAGGACAGTTACTAGTGTTTGATCATGTCAATAATAATGCAAAGATGGAACACTTGTTTACTGAAGTTATTACTACATGCCACTATCAAGTACCAATTAGCTACTCAGTACTGTCGTATGTATTATCCAATCTAATTTTTATAAGTGACATGGAGTAAGTGTGCAGTTCCTACATCAGAGAAGGCATTGAGAATTTGTAAAATACCTTCTGGCTGGACACATAGCTGGTGGAGGCAGAATTAGGCTAAGAACCCAGGGCTCTCTGATGCCAGCACCCCCGATCTAACCTGGCCCTGCCAGCCACACATCTGAGCCATGTTGGTCTAGAGTGGCATCCAAAGGGGTCTGTCATCCTCATCCTCAAAGGAAGTGATGTCAATGAAGAGGGGACAGACTCACATGTGTGGAAGTGCTATTGTGTGTTAAAGTTGGTTACAACACTGCTGCACTGAGAGTGACTTTCATCATTCTGTGTCTTTTCTACCAGGAAAGGTGAAGGAGAGCAGTGGTTCCTGGAACTTTAACACTGTGTTTTGCCAAAAGCACTGTGCTAACATAACCTTGTTAGTTTACACATGGAGAAACTGAGGCCGGAAGAGGATCAATGTCACATCTGAGATCACTTAGTGACACCATATAATACTCTCCTTGCTTTTCTGAAGCTGGGGCGGTGCTTCCTAATTTTTAGGGTACCCCAGGCTTTTGGGGCTTCCGTGTACCACTTCTCAGACCCTAGCAGCTACATTAGCTATCTCTGTTTCAGGGCAACAAGTTAGCCCAGAGTGTGTGGCTTGAAGCAACAGTGATTCCTCTGAGCCTGAAATCTAAACACAGTCTCACCTGGCTCTTCACTTTGGGTTTTTTTACAGTTGGCAGTCAAGGTGTTGGCTAGGGTTAGAGCTATGTCCAGGCTCAACTGGGGAAGGAGCCGTTTGCAAGATCACTCAGGATTGTTGACATAATAGCCAGGTCCGGGCAGGATGTTGGGTTAAGGGCCCTCTTTTCTCCCTGGCAACTGCCTGGAATCTTGTCCTCAGTCTTGTAAGGTGGATCTCTAACCCGGTAGCCAAGCCAGCCAAGAAGGTGACAGAGAAAGAATCCAGCAAAATGGAAATCAAAGTTTTTGCATTCTCACGCAGCAGTGGCAACTCTGTCACTGCTATAGTTTGCATGTGTCCTGCAAAGTCTATGTGCTAGAGGCCTGGTCACCAGCCTGTGGTGCTAAAACTGGGAGACAGTGGATCATCTCTCTGTATCTCTATGTCTATCTCTGTTCTCTGGCCACCATGAGGTGAGGGGCTCTCTCTACCACATGCTCCCACCATGATGTGCTGTCTTGCTGCAGGCCCAAAAGCAAGAGGGCCAACTCACTATAGATTAAAACCTTCAAAATTGTGAGTGATAATAAACATTTCCTCTTTTTAAACTGATCATCTCAAGTATTTTGTCTCAGTAACAGGTAGCTGCCTATACAGTTGCCATGTTCCACTTGTTAGAAACAGGTCATTAGAGGGACAGGAATTATACAAGGAGGTACATACTAGGTGTCAGGACTCACTGTAACCTGTCAGGAGCTGCCTACCACCGAGCACCAACTCCATTTCCTACTTTTGAAGCACTTTCTTTTCCTTAAGAGGGAAATTTTCAAGAGGAATGCCATTCTGTGGCACTCACAGGTGATCTTGCAAGTGACAAGTGTGCAACCTAAAACAGTGGAGTCAGCCTTGCCTGCTGCACCATCTCTGCTTCAGATCCAGGCTCAGAGAGCATCCTGAAGGGACCTCAATGTCTATTAGGTGCTTTCCAGGTTATGAGGCTCAGAGCACAAAAGCCACTTGCCCAGGCACTGTGCCTGACCAACTCTTTGGTTCAAGCCCAGGGTTGCCCAGGGTAGGGAGGGTCATCCCCACTCCTAATCATACTCTCAAGGCCAGGAAGGAACACCTCATTGAGTGCTATGTCCCTCACGGGCACTTTGGGGTGCAGGATGCTGACTCGAGGATTTTAGAAAGTTCTTCAGTGGATTGAGGGACAAGGAATATTCGTTCCTCCATTCACACACTCACAGGAAGCTCCAGAAAAGAGGATGAGGAGCTGAGTCTTGCAGTAGCTGGGGCCAAATGAGCAGAAAAGTCAAAGGGCTGAAGGACTGAGACAATGATTGGGGAGGGGAAGGGCAGGGGATGTAGCTCAGTGGTCCTGGTGTATGCCTCGCAAGCGCAAGGGCTCGAGTTTGATCCCCAGTGCCAAAAAGAGTGGGGTGGGGGGTGATGGGGGAGGACATTAGCCAGTGGCTACTGTGCACCCAGGGGGAATTATAAGTGGACACAGCTAAGCCATCCCTGTTCCTTGGCAGTCAGTCTCACCTCCCTCCACAGCTGTCCAGCCCCACCCACCTTTGCCTGGCTGGCCTTGAACTCCACAGGCTGAAATGGGCAAGCACTACAGGAAGAGCGATCTGGTGGGCAGAGCTATCCTGGGAGATGCTTCTGCTGTGTCCCAATGTTAAGGGCAGAAAGGCTCAGCCCACCCCCTGAGTGGCAGAGGCAGGGCCAGGACACCCCAGCTGGTGAGGAAAATGAACATTCGCTCCTGCTCACCCTCCTTCCTCCAGGACTACATGCTGCATGCTGCAGTGGCATGGATCTGTTGTTGGCAGAATCAGGAAACGGGCCATGTTTGTGGCAGATCCCCTCCACGGCATAGCTTCCCACCCTACTCTGCCCTAAAATTTGGATCATCAGTGTTATCTGGAGAACATGTCTCTCCAACGAGTGACGGCAGTTGTGGCATTTCAGCATCGGAGTGGAAAGGCTTTCAACACCTCTCAGAGCAAGCTCTGTGAGTAGTAACCTACTGCCAGTCTGATCCCAGCTACAAGAAATGATGGAAATGAAGTGACCTCTTCTTCCTACTTCCAGCCTCTATCCTCCCACTTGGACTTGGAACACAGACAGTAGCTCAAAGCAGAGGGTTCTGGAGTTGAAAAGTCAGGGCTCGAATATCCCTTGCACGTATCTCCTGTATTCTACACCAGGATAGCACTCCACACATGCTCGCAACACCTTCTGTAGATGAGATGACCCATGTAGGGATGTGAACTGCCTATAGCCACACAACAAGTTTATAGCAAAGCAAACAGCCAGGACCTCCAGACACCCAGACCTGGACATGGTCCTCTGCACCATGCTGCCAAAGGGGTCAGGGAAGTTACTTGTGTTAACCTCCAGGGCAGGGTCAAGGTAGGAAAGGAACAAGGGAGCATGCATCCAAGCCTCTAGGGCACAGGGGGCTGGAGCACCCTGAGAAACAGGGACTTCTCTTGGCCTTGGACACACTGTCCTGTACCTCCAACCTGAAGTCCTCCCAAGCTCTGCAGGGTGGGTGCTGGCTGAGGCAGAAGCCAGTACAGCAGGGCAGGCAGACAAAAGCTGAGCCTATGTCTACTGCTAGAGACTCAACACAGGGGGCTTCACTCGTACCCTTGCCCCTCAGCACATCCCTGTCCAACCCCAGCAGCTTGTGAGAGGGTAGAGGGCCGATGGCTTGGCCGGTCAGGCTCAGGGGGTCCTCTCTGCAGAAGGAACACTAGGAGCTAGAAGTTTCTTCAGAAAGGATCTAACTCTGGTGTCATGGCTGCGTCTAGATGTTCCCCCCAAAGTCTCATGCAGATATGGGTGGGGCTTTTTCAGAGGTGGCTGAATCAAAGGTATGTGATGCTGGGATTAAGGTGTGTGATTAGTAAATCAGCTCACTAATTAGTATGGCACCAGCCCTAAGCTAGAGAGCCTAGACAGAGTATAAAAGGGGCAGAAAGAAGTTGCTGAGGTCACTGGACTTACTTCTTCCCTACTTTGCTGCTTTGCTACCTTCTGCCAGCCATGAACTGTTTCTCCTCTGTGATGCCTTTCTGCCATGTCACCCTGCCTTGGAGCCAGAGGATTATAGTCTGAAACCCCTACAATTGTAAGCCAAAGTAAACCTTTCCTCCTTTAGCTTTGGGTCTCGGGTGTTTTGTCTCAGCAATGAGAAAAGTAATACATCTTGGAACAGGGAGACACCTGCCCAAAATGTAGGAGAGCATATCCTAGGGTACAGGCAAGGGACTCTCAGGTAAAGTGCTATACTGTCCCCTCCCTGAGGCATAGGAGTGTTGCTGTTCTGAGGGCTTTTTTCGAGGAGACTGTTCTGGTTCCTAAGAAGAGATCTTTCACTGGGCATTGGACACATGCTGCAATCGCAATACTTGGGAGGCTGAGACAGGAGGATCGTGAGTTTGAGTCTAGCCTGGGTTACATAGCAAGTTCAGGGCCAACTTGGACTAAATAATGAGACGCTATCTCAAAAACACCAAGAGGACGAAGGTTGAGGAGAAGGAAAGGAAAAGAAGGGAAGGAAGGAGAAAGAAAGAAGAAGAGGAAGGAGGGATAACAGCCAGAGCCTTACGATAGAGACACCAGCTCCCTTCCTTTGAAGGCAGTGACCTCCTGGTCTTCACAGGGGTATGAACAATGGCTAGACCTGCATCTGAGACTGATGTGAGGGAGCTGACCCTGATGAACGTGTCAGCCTCTCCAGGCAGGAGGCAGCAGAGGGCAAGAGAAAGAGCCGGGCTTTTCCTGAACGTGCTCACAACGTTAGGACCAACCCTAATTTCAAAGTCATGCAGGATGTGGAGGAGACAGAGGCCAGCACAGCAAGGCTTCAGTGGCAGAAGAGGGAGTACAGTTCTGCAGCAAGAAGATGTGTGCTGCGATTACACCGTAGGGGAGGAACCCTGTGGACACCAACTGAGTCAGGATTTGGGCTTCAGAGTTGACACTTAGTTTGCCTCCTGGCCCTGCGACACCTTGGCCTCAGTCTTTTCTTCTGAAAGCCAGGTAGACTTGCCGTACTCCCTTCTGTGCGGCAGGTTGTTAGAAGATGCTCCTCACAGAGACCAGGCTAAAGGACTCAGCACCATGTCAGGCAAGTGACAAGCTTGGCTAGACAGACAGAAGCCGACACTCGCTGTAGGACAGGGTTGTGGGCTAGGCGATGGCGCAGGGGCCAACAGAGGTGCAAGGGCAGCACTGTGCTGCCCCAGCCCCCATCACTAGCAGTCCCTTCCCCACACATGCTCACAGATACACACGTGTGCACACTGGCACTGAGGAGAAAGCTGCAGCTCGTCCTGCCTGCCTTAGGAAGAAAACCACTCATCCACGTGCTAAACAGCACAGAGGGGTGTGGGACACTCACTGTGGCCCCGACATGGATTTGTTGCTATGTCCCTGCCCGCTGGACAGGAGCTTGAAAGACTTGCAAAGATGGCCAGGGCAGGCAGTGTGTGGTCAGAGTGGCTGGTGCCAACCCCCAAAGGACCAACGGCAACATGCCACTTCTATTCCCATGAATTCACACACATCCTCCAGCATCGCTTCGGGCCTGGCTCATGGAAAACTGTCTTCTCCTGATCCCGCAGGCCACAATAACTTGGAGTCTTGGGGCACATTTACTCCAGTCCATGACAGCTGAGGGGACTGTAGAGGACTGGGCAACAGGGAGAAGTTCAGCAGCACATTCTCATCCCCGCAGGCTCAACACTGCACTGAGAGGCTGAACACAGGCAAAGAGCCCATGGAAGAAACTCAGGGCTTCAGCTTCACTACATATAAAACAGAAATGGTGTGGTACCTGCCCTCCTGGGTTGTTGTGAAAATGCAACTTAATTAGGTTAAAATAGACATGAAGTTCTGGGTGCAGTGCTTACACATAGAAGGCTTTTAATAAGTAGATAACACATTTAAAATCATAAATTTTCCTTCTCTATGAAGAGCATTAAGAATTTCTAACCCAAGCCAGGCTTACACAATTGCCAAGGTCTGTCTCTGACAGTAACAGGAGAGGGTTGCTATGGTTGATGTCCGAAAGCCACCTGCAACTGGCCACTTACTCATACCACACTTCACATGCTTTACTGGGTCACTTGGAGTAATCTTACAACTTCCTCGCTGTGGTTATTGCTGTTACTCCCTTTTTATAGTTAGAAAAGTAGATGTTTACATGGATTATGTGATTTTTCCAAATGAAGAATAAGGAGAGCCAGGACTCTTAAGTTTTCCTGTTTCCAGAATATCATCTTTTCACCACTGCTTGGGTACTTAGCAGGAAATAAATAAAAGCAGGGTGGCGGTATCCAATGGTCACAGCTGGGTCTCACCGAGTGATGAAGCCCCATGTCAGGGACGGGTCTCCCAAGAACTTGCTCCTTCCTGCAGAGGCCTGGGCCACTCTATAGTCACAGCTCAGAGACCCTGACCCCCCTGGCTCTTCTACCAGCCCTGTGCCACCTCCAGCACCAGGAGCCATAGATTCTCTAGAGTGTTGTGGGTAGTACTAGAAGGCACAGTGGTGCGCAGATTGAAAATGGACCTAAGGTCCGTCCCCTACTTGTTCGGGCAGCAGCCACTGCAGGTTCCCATGGCCATCTGCTCCACCCTGCAACCCGTTCCCCTACCCCCCCCATTCCCCTACCCCCCTTATCTGGGTTCCATCTGCAGAACGCAAGATCACCCGTGAACAGCCCTAAGAAGGAATCAGACAGGGAGACGTGAGTGGGAAGAGAAAGACAGACAGCCAAAGCATCCAGCAGCAGCTGGTCTGGAAGGCTGCATTCTCACCTCTAATCTTGGCTCCTGCAGCCAGTGGGCGAGAAATGCCACAATTTACATGACAAGGGCCAAAGTCGAGAATTATGGCAAATCAATTCTGCACGAAGAGATAAAGCCCCCTATTTAATGTATGCAGTGAAAGGTAGAAATTCAATTCTCATAATGTCAGATGATGCTGATTAAAACTGACGTTCACTATTAGTATGATGATTTTTCCTCTCTTCTTGGACTTGAAGAACAAATGGGCCCTATAAAGACAGGGTTGTTGAACACCACTACAAACAGGCCACAGAATAAAGAGAAGGCTGCCTTGGCCAGTGCCACTGCCAAGCCCCTCGGGGGGAGGAGGGGCTGTGGGGCAGCTCCATCCTTCTGCTGAGGCTGGAGAGGGCAGGCAGGGCCAGCACTGCCTTGGGAAGTTCATGGAATTCCTGTCAAGTCCTTGTCCACCATGCCAACCTTGGTGCCCTCGGGCCAATCACTGCTCCCCACTAAGCCAGTCTCCTCCTTGAACAAGTGTCCTGGTGGCATCTCCAAAGCTTGCCTCAAAGATGCATCAAGAAAAAGGGGCTCCCTGTCAAACAAGTCAGGACACACAGCCTTCTGCATCCTTCTCTTAGACATCCACACTGCACATTAGCAGGCTAAAGGCATCGAGAAATCATATGGCAAGGAGACTACTTTGTTTTGTTTAACCCTGGGTGTCCTTCATCTGAATTGACAAATTCTTCCCATCCAAAGCCAGACAGGAAATATTCTAGGCTTGGTGGATGAGAGGCTGTCTCAGCTACTCAACTCTACTGTCATAGTGCAAAAAGGAGGCACAGACAACGTGCATATAAAAGTGTGTGACCAGGTTCCAATAAAAACCGAAAATTTTAAATTTAAAGATTTAAGTTTAAATTTTTAAAAAATTAAGGAAAAAAACAGCTGGTGGGCCGTAGTTTGCCAGTCTTTGCCCTCAACTACAAACCACCCCAGCCCCAGCCTCTTTCCTACGCAAGATCTACCAAGAGGTCAAATGACAGAGCAGGCGAGAGCTTAGTTCTAAGTTCCAGTTCTGCCATTTAATGATTCTGAAGCTTTGGGCAAATAACTTGAGCTCTACTAAAGCTCTGGATATAGGACGCTGTTTCTTGAGTGGTAGGAGTCAAAATGACAGTTCATTGGTAGAATATCCACATTATTATCCAGAAGAAGCCTGTCCACTCAACACTCAGCCAAAGCAACTCCAGAGGGTTTCACCAGAACTTGAATCCCTTTAGGAAGTGAGGACAAGGGAGGACTGGCTCCTAATATATCACCAGAGAGAGCCACAGCAAAGCCCTCGTGGAGTTTCCAGACTCTCATCATTAATTTCCCATCAGAGTTCACCCTCCCTGACCTCGCTGTCAAAGAAGTTTCCTCAGCTTCCTTTCAGCTTGGGTAATTATACCTGACACAGTGACCGGGCCATCAAATGAACTGTGACTGCACTCACAGCCACCCTCCAGACTCAGCCCCACGCAGCTGCTTGGGGCAGCCCTGGTGCAACGTCCACCCCACCTCCGTGGACTCCCTTGGGACAGGGGTGAGATGCTCAGAAAAGGCTATGGAAGCCTGCAGGGGTTGGAGATGGGGATGAGAAGTGTGTGTGTGAGTGTGTACGTGTGCATGTGTGTGTGTGTGTGTGTGTGTGTGTGTGTGTGTGTGAACAGCTCAGGGGTTAGGCTGAAAGGCAAGATCAAGGCTGTTGTCTTCATTGGTCAAGGATTAGATTGGGAAGTATCTGCTCACATTTATCTTTGTACTTACAAAAGCAAGTACTATGCCCAGCACATAGAAGCCACTCTGCGTACTTTCATTGACTGATTGGGTTTTTTTGAGACAGAATCTCACTGTGTATTTCTGCTTGGTCTTGAACTCACTGTGTAGCCTAGGCTGACCTTGAGCTTGCAGAAATCCTCCTGGCTCAGCCTCTTGACAGGCATGTGCCACCACGCCTGGCTGCCACTGACTGATTAAAATATGTGATAAATAAATCAATTAGTTA
This sequence comes from Fukomys damarensis, assembly GCF_012274545.1. NCBI lineage: Eukaryota > Metazoa > Chordata > Mammalia > Rodentia > Bathyergidae > Fukomys > Fukomys damarensis. The sequence goes on from NW_022900928.1 coordinate 10,876,012, forward strand.
ATACCCCCTTCCCTTTTCTCCTGCTTTTGTCTGCGAGGCCCCTGCTATTTTCCCCCACTGTGAACTTCAGACTCTCCTGCTGTCCTCTGCTTTGACATTGGCTCCCACTAACCTTCCCTCTGCTGTCCCCTGACGTTTAAAGTCTTCATCAGTGATTCTCAAGGCACCTGGCTCTGGGCCTCCTGTCCCACGGCCTTGAGGGGTGGAGGGTCCAGCTGCCCTGTGCTCTGCCTCTGTGGAGTTTGCTTCTGCACTTCCTTCCACCCTTCCCGCTGCCCAGATTTGAGTTCCCCTCCTTCCAGAATGAGGTCCTGATCCCATGCCTGCCTCACTTTTCCTTGGCTCTTCCATGCCTGGCTAAACTCTTTTCTTAAATGTGCACAGCTGACTACCCCTGCAAGGGCTCTGAGCATTTTGATGGCTCCAGGACACCTTTCTAGAAAAGATCCTTCCTTGTAGCAGAAAGTGTAGAATTTGTCACAGTAGCAGCAAACTGGTTTTCATACAGAATCGTGTTTAATTCTGGCAACGCCCCATCATGGGGGAGCAGTGGTATGATGGAAACTACCCCAGCTGTCAAACTGCAGGCTTAAAATTTAAACCACAGCTCCCGTATTGGCTGGGAGACCTCAGGCAAGACTCTCAACCTCTCTGACCTTCCGTCTCCACGTTTGTGCGATGTAGGCGGTTGTAATCTGGCTTTTCCTGGCTCGGGGAAATGCCAGAAGAATGACACGAGATGATGTTGATGGAAGAAAGCCTCTGGTCAACCTGCAGGCATCGCAGTGACAGCAATTTCTTGTAGCCTGCTATGTGCCAGGCTCTATGCTAACGATGCTCAGGAAGGCTTAAAATTCCTAGCATGGGCTTTGTGTTACAGATGAGAAAACCGAGACTCAGAGAGGAGTGACGTGACCAAGGTCATAGCAACGCACAGACCCAGTTCTGCGGATTGCAAGGTTCAACCCTTTGCTCTGACACACTGTGGGTGTTGTATTGTTTATAGGGCTCAAAGTGGGAACCTATACCTCAGGATGGGGGCTTCAACCCCACTCCATAAACCCTTTTTGATTAACGGTTGGAATGCACAAGACAGAATAAATAATGCAAGCAAATCGATGCCAGCTCCCTGTCCTCTAGGAGTTTGTGGTGTAATGCAAGAGACAAACATTGCAGGAGGCAGAAAATAGCAGCTGGACATAGAAGAGCCATAAACATGACAGGTTTCACAAGGTCTGTGATTTTTTTTTTTTCCTCAGCAATACCCTCCTCAGTGCTCTGAGCCAGCACTGATGGAAAGCTGTCTGCACACCTGGTTCACCATGGCAAGGCTCTGATATCCTTGCACAAAGAAATTGCTTTGTTTTAACCCAAAATTGGCCACATTTATCTCTTTGTGCTCTGGTTTGGAAGTAAAGGACCCCGGCAGAGTGTACAGTGATGGGGAGAGGAGGTGAGCCCTCATTTTGAAGCTTTCCTTGCCACCCTAGGGGAGTCTGAGAAGATGGATACAGTGGGGGAACTGCACAGGGAGTGGGTGGTACCTGAGACTGCTGGTGCTGGGCGGGGTGCCCTCATCCAAAGCTTAGGTTGTGTGATGCATAGGGATATGGGAAGCCTTTGCTTCCCCAGTTCAAAGCCACAGAATCCTCATGCCCCCAGGTGTGCTGTAAAAATAAAACTTCTGCAATGAATTCTTCTGAGCAGTAGAATCACTGTTTGACAAACCCTGCACATAGGAATGGACTTGATTTTGTCTAACATAGGGCTTTCTAGTGTACTGGATCCCAAGATATTCTACTCTTGTCCCACAGAGCTAATACTACTTGTAACATAATGGTTTGGGGGAAGATGTTCTTTTTTTTTAACAAATGGGGATCCTGGGGCCCAAAGTAGTAGGGAGGGAGGGACAGTTGTTAAAGATGGGTCGCTGCAATCTGGGTGTGATGGTGCACTCCTGTAATCCTAGCTCCTTGGGGAGGTTGGGGCCGGAGGATCTAGAGTATGAGCTCCAACTTGGGTAAAATAGCAAGAGCCTATTTCCGAAGAAAGATCAGTTGTTGAAGAACTGAGACCAGTATCCAGACATAAAGATTTTGCCAATAGCCCCATCATAGGCAACACAAATAGTGAAATAAAGCAGGGGTAGCCACCACTTGGATCTTGCCATCTGGACATGCAGGTCCAATGCTGTTGGCTTTTATTTCTCAAAAGAAGCAGGACAGACAGATATGGATGGCAGATCTCTTGAAGAACAATTTTCTTTTGGGCTGAATTCTGCCCCTGTACTCCATCTTCCCGGGCTCTTCCTCCCCTCCCTCTGCTGGCATGCATGCCTCTCCCTGGCTGGCTGAACACAGGCACACTCTGGCAGTGGTGGGCAAAAGCAGGCAGGTCAGCAGGGCAGAGCTTTCCCTGCCTGGCTGGCTTTGCTTCAATGGACTTCCCCACAGAGAGAAACTGGGACAACAGCGTTCTGCAAACGGCCGTTCCCCACATAAATATTGCCCGGTTTGAGCTAATGTGATATCAGCGGCCTGTAATCCAAACAAAATAGACCATTGTTCTGTGATTATTTCTCCTCTGGACAAAAGCCTGCAAACACTTGGCTTCCCATTTTTTTAACCTCTGTATTTATGGGCCATGTTAATTTAATTCAAGCAGCTCCGCCTTCAGCATCATTCAAAAGCAGCCTGTATTTGCATTTCATGATTTCAAAGCCTTTCTGGTCTGCTGCACTTCACTGAAAAGAGAAGCTTTGTCCTCTTCATTCTGAGAAAGAAGAGGACAGAAAACCCACCCAAGCCCTTTGACACAACACAAAACATCCCAGCGGCTGCACACGCTGCTGTTCATATCCGGAGATGGAGCCTCAATCCCAGAACACCTGGAATGGTCCGAATCCCATGAGCTCCATCCCATCCTCGCAGATCCCCTCTCTGTGGCTCAGGGCCCAGCGGATGCAGGGGGACAACTGTTCTTCTGACCAGCGTGGTCCCCTTCAAGGGTGCCCGGGCTGGCCTGTGGCCTCCAGTGAAGTCATTTACAAATCCTCCAGGTCCCAGGCCCTGGGCCGGCAGCTCCCTGGGTTTGTCTCTTCTCAGCGTGGCAGCTTGTGAGCTGGGATTTGTCAAGATCATTTCGCCGATGGGCAAACTGAGGCTTAGAGAGGCACAGTGTTTTGCTCACCATCTTGAGGCCTCTGGGAAGGAAAAGGAAGGGCTGGCTCTCTTTGGAAAGCAAACCTAGCTCTCTTCATCTGTCCTTAGATGACTTTCAGTCTTAAGTCTCCCCAGTGAGCATGGATTTCTATTTTCTTCTCAATAGACTTCTTTCTTAACTGTACAGATAATCTACAAATACATTATCTTCCCAAACATTGCAATTAAGGCTTAAAGCTTCCTGGATGACCCTCTTCTACCCCTTACACCCTCCCTATACTCACAGTACAAGTGTTTTCCTCCCCTTCCCAGAGGCAGCTGCAAGACCAGCTTCCACGGTGTCTTCCAGTGTTTTTCTCAGCATTTATAAACTGTGCGTTTCCTACAGCTACACACACATATATTGTTCAGCACTCTAGTAAAATGGTAATCCTAGTGCATGCATTTTTCACAATCTAACTTTGCCCCTTCCATGAATTTTGGAGAACACAGAATGAAACCAATCTAGAACTTTCTCAGTCCTTGCAGCGTGACCCTCACCACGTCCCCTTTGCTGTTCATTGTTTCATACTCAAAGACCACACTGCAGGCCGACCTCTGAGCATTTTCTCAGAGCTGACCTGAGAAGTAGAGCGACCGCAGGTGACAAGGGCTGCTGTGTCCACGTCCTTCTCCCTCTTCTAAGGTATAGGACCCAGACCTCTTAGCTTTGGTTCTTTGAAACTCTCTGTCAGAGCCAGGTGGGCAGCTTAGTGAAGGAGCACTCTAGGAGGGCCATGTGTAAGAAAATGGGGTAGAGAGCACTGGGCAGAAGGAAGAATGCATCTGCAGGCCCCAGAAGACCTACAGGGGCTTCTGACCTCTCAGAGTTGTCACAAATCATGGCAAAGGGTTATGGCATTTTTAATACTTTCATAGGCTAATGATTGACAAAAATGGCCTCCTCTGGAAAGGGGTAAATCTTGGGTGAGAGAATTGCCTGTGGCTCTGCGCAATGATCAGAAAGGGGCACAGCTGTGTGCTGCTAGCTGCTGTGGGATGGAAGAATCAGCCCTGAAGAGGGGACCTGGGGAAGCTCCATGGAATCATTCCGTCTATTGCGAGTATGGCAACCAGAACTGCAACTACATTTCCCAGCATCCTCCACAGCTATGCCTGTGACTGGTTCTAGGACACAGGCAGGAATTCAAGTGGCCATGGTTTGTGCCTAAAGAGAAAGGAGTGTGCCACTAAGCCATTTCAGACTTTTCCAAGAAAGAAAAGTTAACTTCAGGGCTCTTTAAGAAATTTAATTTGGAGTTTCCCTGAAAGAAACTGAAAATATAGTCTAGGTCATTGGACACACACTTTTACACTTGATCTGAGCCAAAAGGCTGAGAAGTGATGGGCACACACTTTTAAATAAATTTGATAGGTATAATACTACCAAGTGTCCTTCTATAGCTATGCTAGTTTTACCTCCATCTGCACAGTATAAGCATGTCCTTTCCAGGGAAATGACTCTGTCCTGGGCCATGTGTGTCCTCTAAAACCTGAGCCTGTTGACGACCATCTGCAATAGTTGCAACGATAGTCAAAGATTTTTGTCAGATGCATGGAACAAAGTAAACCAAACATGGCAGGAAACAGACCCAAATGGGCTCACTTAAGGTAGACAGTGCCTGGCTGAAAGAATCAAGACTAAGAAAGCTCTGAGCTCTGAGACCCGGCTGCCCTCGGGAACTTGAGGGAGATCCCATGGGTCCTCTGTGTTCTCATCTGGAAAACGGGCCCTGCTGGCCTGCACACAAAGAGCAGGTTCGGCATTGCATCCAGCAGCCTGATTACTCTCGGTTCCTCTATGAGTGCCACAGCTGAGTCGCTCGCTCATCTTAGTGGGTGGGCAGCACCAGGCTTGGCTGCCTCTGCACAGTAAATGATGGTTTTACCACCAAAACTTCAGCAGTGCTTCATCTTCCCAGCTGGTAGCACTGGGTTTATTAATGGCACTGCCTAAGTCACCCTGGAAACAAGGGCTGTGGGGAGACATCACTCAAGAGGAAGGTAGAAACACCTCCTGAGGGACTAGTAGGGGTGGAAGGTTTACAAATATTACTCCGTTTAATCTTCTTGACCACCTGTGAGACCCATATGACTGCAGATGAGGAAATCAGGACCCAAAGTGATATGAATGTGTGGCTGGTAGGGTGAAACTTCATACATACGCTCCTTCAGGCCCAATGTCAAAGCTTGTGATAATATTAATAGCCTTTATTTTATGTTGCACTTAGCACAGCAATGCTCTAAGTACTTTACATACATCAACTACTGAATTGTTAGGACGACTCTAAATGGTAAATACTACCTGCACTTTTCAGATGGGGAAACTGAGACACAGAGTGGTTAAAAGTTAAGGTGGAGATCTGAATCAACCCTGGCTTTGGAATTCATTTGCTTGTTCCAGTATCTTAGGGCCTCTCTGCCCCATGTTCCTCTCTATACCTTCAGCTTATTGTAAGAATACTGGGCTGAAAGGGATAGAAGAGAACAAAGTCTAATCTCCCCACTCTGTAGATGGAAAAACAGAGCCAGAGATGGGAAGAGACTCGGTCAATACACACAGATAGGGGCAGCAGTTCAATAGATCTGAGGTCCTCTGGGATATGGCAGGTCTACCTGTGGTGTTAGGTGAAGGCCCGTGAAGGAAGATCTGAGAGCAGAAGCAGTGGTAAGATGACTGGAGTGAACCCGACAATGGCAGTGAGGGCTCTGGGGTTCTGTCAGCTGGATATGTGCCCAGGCAGGCACGGCAGGGCCTGCAATTCTACTAGATTCATTTAATGGGCCACACAGTGCCCTCCTTAGATTTGCTGTGTGCCAGGTGAAAGTCAAATGTCAGCCATGAAGATAATGCCACAGTCACTACTGAGAGGTGGGAGAAGGCAATGGGTATCAGAGTGGAGTCTGGGACAGCTCTTTCATCTGCTCTCTGTGCAAATGTATAATCTCTGCAATCCCCAGGTCCCACATCAGTACAGCCATAATGGGAGCAGTGCTTCCTTCACCAGTGAGAACAGAATTTGCAGACAGTCCTAAAAGAAACAACACATGCCTAATGCAAGATAAGTGGTCAAGAGACATAGCATTGCTATTGCTTATTTTGAACACTGCTGCGTTTTGGGCAATGACCGTGTCGCTGACACTAGCAAAGGGCATTATTTACATTCTCTCATCTTAATTACCTGCTGAGGTGGGTATTACTACCTGAAATTTACAGATGAATCAGTGGAGATTTGGAAAGGGTAAGTAAAGGAGCCAACTACCTCTTTGGTGTGTGGGTTCCATGGAGCTCATCTCTCCCTTAGACAATATCAAAGATACAGCCTCTAGTGGGGCTTTAGTACAGCTGACTAGAGTTGCCTAGTTGGAAAAATTGGATAGAGCCAGGAAAAGTATAATGGAGAGAGACCAGCAATAAAACTGAATAGAAAGAAAAAGTGAAGCAGCCAGGATCAATCATAACCCAATCCAGAAAATGATATTTGGACTTCAGTGGTTATCTTGCTTCTTGCTGCTGCTCTTTCCATCTCTTGCCAGATTGGCCAAGGAAAAGTCTTCCAGGGTCCTTAAAGAAGATAAGGATTCACCTTGTGAGGCCTGATGAGAGGTCACAGAGAAGTGCTTGAGATGAGAGAGCCCAGTAATGTGGAGGCTGCAACCACCACATTGACTTCCTGAGCAGAAGATTGTGGTTGACCAGATGGCTTTATCAGCAAAGTCAGAAAAGCTAAGGTTTAGGGATGGATGGTGTTCCTATCACTTGGGCAGGAAAAGGAAAGAGTATCCAATCCTTTGGAAGCTGGAACCTACTCTTTTAAGGCCCATACTGTCCTCCACTCTACCTTATCCAATGGATGGGACAGACTGTGGATTAGCCTTTGGCACCACTTCTGCCTTGCCCAGAGGCTTTGTCTCAGTTCATTCTTGACTCACATTCCCATATAAGTGTTTCTAGGGCCATGAGTGGAGCTGGGAAGCAATCACCAATGCAGAGAAGATGGTGGGTTTCCTGGAAAAGGACCTGGATGTCACACTTGTCAGAAGTTTGCTACCAACAGCGCCTCTTGGTAAAAGTGACTAAGAGTTTTCTGTACTTTCTACATGCCACATACTGTGTTAAGAACATTACACAAATGATTTATCTAATTCTTATGATAATAATATGCATTAAGTCTGGCTATCCCAACTGTATAGATGCTAAGGCCACAGACATAGTACCATATATATGGGGACTCAATTCTCAGCTCTTTCCTCTCCAAAATATTTGCTCTTCTGTGCTTGCCTGGGGGTTCTAGCAGGGGAATGGTCCTCCTCTATCAGGGGTATTTGTCCTCTTTGACCAAATGCATAGCTTTGGGAGGGACACACATGGAATGGTAAGGGAGGTAGGGGACACCTACCTAGATTGGGTGAATCAATCCTGGTGATCAATGAGGTGACAGATGTCACATACAGATCACCCTCACATTCTCCAAAATGTGTGTGCTTAAACCATGCTGTGATCTTTCATATGATTCCTCTGCGCTTCAATTTCCTCTTCTAAAAAAGAAAGACAAAAGGCTACCTGAAATATAATAAGATCAGAGAAAGGCCTAACCATATAGTAACAAAAGCAACAATTACAACAGCTTTAAATTTTTTAGATTTAGAGTAGGCTGCTATTAGACTATGAGTTTTGTTTCAATTTAATCTGCTTAACTTGTTTGCATCCACAAGCCCGCTCACGGAACAAGGTTCAGGGGGCCTGGACTGGGAGGGCAAGGCACGGAATCACCAGGCAGACTCCAGAAAGGTTTCTGGAATGCTTCTGCTTTATTCAAGAAATGCACAGGCTTATATAGGGTCAGGCAGGGGTGGAGCCAGGGTGGAGTCCGGATATTTGGCACATGGCCACATTAGAGTTTGGATTGTATATTTTAGGGGCTAAGGCAAATGGACTCCAGAGGTTTATGAGAGGAGCAGTTTATCTGGCTAAGGTCAAATCTCTACACACCCGAGGGGGCGGATTATTCCAGCCCTAATAGGCCTCGAAGTTTTCTCAGGAGAGATGGGTGGGGCACTCCTGACTCAGCCAGACTTTAACCTGATCCTCAGCTCCCCCTTTTTTCATTGACTCCAGAGCCTCAGCCAAAAGGACCACATTTTTATAATTTTGTTACTGGCATGTCTGATCATTAAAATAAATAATAACAATATGCCAAACAAGGTTAATATATACGGGGGATCCCAATATTAATCCACGTATCCAACTACGCAAATTACTCCATCCAGCCTGAATGTTTTACCAAATGTCTTTGGGGATGAATAAAGCAGAAGACACAGCCCACCCGCGCCATCTTTTTTAAGAGGCGTTTGTCCACCATCTTTAGAGCACTCAGGGGGACCTACACTCACCTGAGTTTGGGCTGGAAATGCCTTGGATGCCTTTATGGCATGAGGATCCTTTACTAAGGTGGCCTGTACCACCGTTCTTGACTCGTGACATTACCCATAATAGGGATCCTTACACAAAACTTCAATATTTACCCAGTATATGCGAGTCCCCTGTTTGGGCACCAATTATTGTTTTCATCTGCGAGCCCACTCATAGAACAAGGCTCAGGGGCCTGGACTAGGAGGACAAGGCACGGAATCACCGCAGACTCAGGGGAGGTTTTTGGAATGCTTCCGCTTTATTCAGGAAATGCACAGGCTTATTTAGGGTCAGGCAGGGGTGGAGCCAAGGTGGAGTCCGGATATTTGGCACATGGCCACATTAGTTTTTGGCTTGTATGTTTTAGGGGCTGAGGCAATGGAGTCAGGACTTTAGAGGTTTATGAGAGGAGCAGTTTATCGGTCTAGGTCAGATCTCTACACACCTGAGGGGGCGGATTATTCCAGCCCTAACAGGCCTCGGAGTTTTCTCATGAGAGATAGGTGTAGTGCTCCTGACTCAGGCAGACATTAACTTGATCCTCATCAACTCTCCTCAGGGATCCCAGTGTCCCTCCAAATGATATTTGGAAATCCTATTCCCCAGTAACCCAGAATGTGACCTTATTTGGAAACAAGAACATTGCTGATATAATAGATTGAGATAGGGTCATGTTAGAGTAGAGAGAACCCTTAATGAGAGAAGCAGAGAGAAGACACCATGAGAGGACACAAAGACATAGAGGACAGAGGCAGAGATTGGAGCAATGCTGTCACACCAGTCAAGGAGCACTTGGGACCACAGAAACTGGAAGCAGAGGTAAACTGACTTGTCTAACACCAGCAAGTTAGTGGCTCTAGGAATGAAGCACAAGTCCGTTGGACTCCAGGGTCCTTGAGCTTGACCTCCAAGGCCCTACAAGAGCTCAGCACACGCCTGTTCCCTTCCACATGTCATCCTCTTACCTGCTTCTCCTCCCACGGAACCTTCCTTGCTTCCAGGCCCAGCTTCCCTCTGAGGTGTCCCTGTGGATGCCTGCACCATGGTCTCTTGCTCCTCAGAGCTCTGTGGCCTCCAGAGATACCATTCTTTTCACTTTCCTCCACGGCTAGGTCTCAGAGGCCTGGCCTCTGTCATCAGACTGAAAGCTCTTCTGGAACATGACCAGGTTCTATCCTGCTGCTGCTTTGTCCACAGCTAGGGAAGGGAGTGGGACTCATCCACGATCTGCCTGTCTACCCCAAGACGGTCCCATCCAACCCAAGATGCCGGTTACGATTTGCCTCCAAACCTGAGTCATCCTTGGATGCTCCTGAGGAGCAATACTTCTCCTGAATTTTTCTACCACGTTGTACATGAGTTACCTATAACTTAGTCTAAGTGCTAAGCTCATTTACTCATGGAAAGATCTGTGTTCATCAAGGATGTGATAACATAAACTCTTCTACCACCTATGGAGAGGAGCATTCGTACAAACTTTTGGAAAGCAAGTCATTTGTGACCATGATACATGTCTTTTTGTGTAAGTTCGCAGGTTTTAACCCACCTCTAGAAATCTTCTCAAAAGAAATGATCAGATATTCTGACTTAGATTTATGTTCAGATATGCTCATTAAAATACTATTATTTTGAAAAAAACTTGAAAATAGCCTTATAACATTAGTTAAATTATGGTAAAGACATGGAAGAACTGTTCTTTATTCATTGGGTAAATTACAGTTCTTCCAGAAATTTTAAATATTATACCCAGCATATTAAAATATTAATTCAGAAGAAAGTATAATATCCTGGGTGAGGGATATGGAAGCTATACTATTAAGTAGCAAACTTGCGCTACAAAATTGTATATATAAAACGATTTCAATTTGGATGGGGGAGAATCTTGATATATGAGAAGGGTGATAGATTCTCAGATTCACAGAAGGAAAATACATTATTAAAATTCTGTACTTTGTCCTAGCAAGACTGGTAGTAAACTTCCTTTCTCTATAACTTCCTGTATTTTCTAAGTATTCCGCAACAATTAATAGCAATGCTTTCCTAATTGAATTGAAGCACAGGGCAGGAGCCCTTTCTGCCCACTGAGGGGGGCCTGGACACCTACTGGCTCCTCCCCCTACATGTCTATGACCCACCCCAACATTCAAACTCCTTTGGGCTCCCCCTGTGGCCCATTCTGATTCCTCAGGCACAGCTCATTCCTTGGTCACATGAAGCAAGTGCCAGCCCATTCAGGAGCCACAGTGGTCACAGTGAATGGACAATTTTCTGGTGCAGGTTTCAGTATCCTATGCACAATTCATCATCTGGGATTATTTCCAAGAAAGGCTCATCTGCTCTGATCATCAGCTGGCTTCAGAACTTGCACACCTCTTACCTTAGACTTCTAGTAACAAAGCAAGTGGAAGCTGCAGGCAAACCTGTTCACCCCAGACTGGAAACGACCCCACCAGGGGTTGCCGCCAGCTATGTCTCAGCCATATGCACTATTGGGCATTTGGTAGAGGGAATAAGGGGCTGGGGACGGGTGCAAATGGATTTTCCACAACGAGGTCACAGGAGGGGAAATCCCACCAGTATAGACAAAATGAAATATCTAACCTGTTATGTTGGCCCGGCACCCACTGTAGGCAACGACAAGGCTTTATAAATGCCACCTGTCTTCCCAGCTGGCTTGTCACTATGAAATTTACATAAAACACCAAAGACACACAGCACCAACATTATCATCATCATAACTCCCTCACGGAAACGAGAAATCAACCAAGTGAACTCTCTGCTGTGAACTGCATTTTGATAAAATTCACAGTCACATGCATTCCCAGACCCCAATATCTCTTCAGAACCTTTTTTCCCTTTCAGCTGATGCTCTCCCATCCAGAGATTGCCTGTTCAATTGCTTTCTAATCTTTCCCTTTTAGCTTCACTCCCTAGGCCAAGGACCATTTCAAATCCTCACGTATAAGAAGCATAAAGGAATTAGATAGCTGAATTTAAGTTGTGGGTCCTTCACTAGTAAGCTAACCCTTAGTTTCCCCTGCTGTACAGTGGAGATTAAAAATACCTACACATCACAGGGTAGTTTTGAAGAGAAAGCTGGGTAATAGGAATAAACTGTGCTGACCCCCAGCAGATCCTCAAATGAATACGTTTTGTGCTTTGTATCGCCTTCCACTCTCGAGGATCAGCTATAAATTTGGTTTGGTCTCCTTCTTTCCTAATCAAAGGATTTTCCTCAAGTTCCCCCTTTCTACAACTTGCCAGCACATGAAAAGCCCAGATTTTCTTCTTTAGTGCTTCATCATGAATCTGAAAGTACAGAGGTTTTACTTGAACTGGTTAATTAAATTTGATTTATTTAATAACATTAAAATAATTAAAGTCTGTTAAGAGATAATGGTTACTTAATACAAAGAAGTTCTTTTATTAGAGAGAAAATTAAGATCTTTGATTTGACTTTACCAGAAACACAGACAAATCTTGTAACAGAAATGTTAATTTACCAGGGACTACAATGGCAAGGCAGTCCTCCCCTCCAGCGAGGGCTCTCTTTTCTTTGGACAATAAGGAACATTCTAACCTTCCCACCCAAGGCCAATTCTATTGTAGATCTCAGTGTCCTCTTCCTCTAAAGGAAAAAGTGAAATATCTTTCCATGGATGGTTTCCTGGACTTGCCTACAAAATACTTTCTTTCCAAGTTGTTCCATTAAAAAGCAACATTATTCCAGACTAATCCAAAGAAATGACTATTTCATAGGAGCCCCATCAAAACACTACTATTTGGTGCTAGCTCATGAAAGACCCCACTTCTATGCTACCCCATAAAAACAGTACTGTCATAGGCTGAGTTCTGCAAATAAAAATTATTTCAGTTCCACTAAAAACCAAGCAAAGTGTTACAGGTTGGCGAAGAAAGTTATCTTCAAACTGGACATTCCCTGGAAAATGCATTTGAGTTTTATATAAGAGACTGAAGGGCGATCTAGGAACATAGCCCATTTCTGTGTATGGACCTGCCAACAGTGCCTCAGCTTTTGTACCCAGGGGTTTGCCTCTGACCCCACAGCACATCTGGCTGAGGCATGCTTACAATGCAGGAGAACAGACAGAGCCTGGCAGCTTTGCTCCTGGGACTTCCACATCTCCCAGGACACTGCTGTCTGAACGAGGAATATGACAGATGGAAGGAGAATGAGACAGCTTCCCACCACTCCATTCTGCAAATGGGAAAACTGAGGCCCAAAGGGGGGAAAGAACTTGCCCAAGGCCTTACAGGTATGAGACAAGTCTAGAGGTAGCCGGCTGTCAGAGGGATGCTGCTGTGTGCTTCGTTCCACACTGGCCCATGAGCTCTTCCCTTATAGCCCTTTCATTTTCTTCATGTGCCCTCTACTTTAAAGCTTATCAATGAGACAGTTCTGCAGCCAAAATTCAAAGTCAATCACTCCCAGAGTGTAGCCTTGTAGTGTTCCGGCCCCCAACCCTCATGACAGCAGCAGCACCCAGCCTCCGGAGAGGGACATCCTTTAAATGCAGGGATGGCGTATTTTTAACAAACAATCCCATTAGCATGTAGCCTGCAGTCAGCTCGTGATAGAAACGGGTGCTCTGGGCTGCTTTGGCCCAGCTCTAATCAGGTTCTGGGCTTGATCCTGAGGGACCTGGATGACCACCGTCTGAAAGAGAGAAATGCCTCCATTATCCCTCAAATCTTTTCGCTGGGCTCGGGCATCTTCACGGGCGGGAGAACCATTTCTTGCTTGTTGGCCTCTTTTTCTCCAGGTTAATCTGCATCCGTTCAGCTCTCTGCCCCAGCGCTGCAGAGCAAGGACGCTTCATGGCTGTTCGCAGGAACACGTGTGGTTCCCAGGCTTCAGCACGGCCAGGAGGGACACCCAGGGTGGCCTCCCCTTCCTTCCCTAGTCTCAGCTCTCACTGCACCCCTTTTGTCTCCAGAGCCTGCACATATGTACATCTGTGCTGCGTCCCTGCCTACACTGCTCTCCTTCATCCGCAATCTCCATCCCTTCTTTAACCCAGAGAACTCTTCTTCATTCCACCAGACCCAGCTCTTTGTGGAAGCTTCACACATCATGCATTCTCCAGGGAATTACGCAGCCTTGGTACAGCTCCTGGGGACCTCTGTTTCCCCTTATCAAGATTCATCACACGCCAAAGTCATTGTCTACTTCTAGGTCTCACCCACTGAACCAGGGAAAGAGGTTGGTGTTTCACGCTCACTCCATCCGAGGGTACTGCTATCTGAGCTGCTGGGTGAAGAAGGATGTCACCTGTTGAGCTCAGTGATCAATTGGTCATGTCTGCTACAGGCACAGAATCAGGGAGTGGAGAGAGGTGTGCCAGTTCAGCAACTAACTGTGAGTTGCTAATGTCATCTTTGTAGCTTTGGTACACATAGCACTGGGTCTGAAACAGTAAGTACTCGGTAAATGTCTGTGAGTGGGCAAATGAAGAAAATGATATCTACAACTTGCTGCAGACACATTCAATAGCAAGTAGCATGTTAAGTGTTTTACTTGGTATGATGAATCCTTACAAAAAAATCCTACATGGTTATAGGCATTTCATGTCCTACAGAAAAAATAACAAATCAAGATCTGTAGAAAGCTGGGTAAATGGCTCAGAATCAACATAGAAATGGGCTCAGGATCTGACTCCATTCTGTCTAACCCCATAGCCATTGCTCTTGCAACTCAGCTGTGCTAGAAGAAAAGAACTAGCCTCTGAAGAGTGTATGCAATGTTCTTGCCTAGGAAGCACCAAATTTTAGCCTCTCTGAGATCCATATGGAAATACAGCAGATATATTTCTGGATGGTGAGCTATCTCCTGGCCAGAGAGTCTTCCTGAGACCAAGGCATACATGCCTCAAGTGTCCAACTAAGACCCAGGCATAGAGGTGCCTCCAAGAGAGAAGAGCAATAAGCACTACACACGGGGGAGCTGCCTGGCTTGAGGAGAAGCTCAAAGGTGGCAAAATCTTCAAATCACTCTTCCATCCCGGGTGCTAGAGTACGGTCCAAATCATAAGGGGCCTGGGCTTGCAAGCACCAATTTTTCCTCTATCTCAGGCAGTCTGTCTGTGAATTCAAGACGAGACACCAAATATACGGAAAAGAATTCTTGCCAAATGCACTCATTAAAGACAGATTATTTTAAAAACCAAAGCAAGCATAACAGTTTACAGTTTGGGGAGCAGGCAGATTGTGCCTGCCTCACAGTCTTCATTGTACCAGCTGTGGACTTCACATGTGTGCTTTCTTCCTCTGAATCTCAGCTTCCCCAACTATGAGGTGAGAACAGTTGGACCCGGGATTTCCAAGAAGGATACAGGACTAGCAGCAGTAGCATCCCTTGCAAACTTGTTAGATGTGCTCATTTTTAGGCCCTACCCATCCCTACTGCATCAGAAACTCTGGGGAGGGCCAGCACCCTATATTTTGAGAAGCATTCCAGGTGATTTTGACGTGCACTTAAGTTTGAGAGTGGCGGAACTAGGCCAATGGCTTTCAAACATTGTTTTCACTACCACCACAGTAGAAAATTTGTTTTTGAGAATAACCTAGTTCTCAAACACATGCTTCTATAGTACTAAGTGTTATAGTTTGGATCTGCAATGTCCCCCAAAAGCCCCATGTGTTCCAAAGTGGGGCTTTTGGAAGTGATTGAATCACCTTAGGATAAGGGTGCCATACTCATCAGTGAATTAATCTCTTCATGAGTTTACAGCTGAATGTGCTGTTAGGGGGTAGAGTCTGGTTAGAGGAAGCCAGTGCCTTTGGAGGATTAGCCTCTCCCTCTCTCTCCCTCTCTCCCTCTCTCCTCTGCTTCCTGGCTTCCATGGGTTCAGCAGCCTTGCTCTCTTCTACCATGCCATTTCTGGCTTGGCGCCAGGCATCCATTGACTGAGCCCTCTTAAACTAAAAGCCTAAACAAACCTCTCCTCCTTCAGGTTGCGGGTGTCAGATATTTCGTCCCCAATACTGGAAAGCGACCAAGACATCAAGTTTTATGGAACATTTTCCCTCTGGCTTCTTAAAACTTTCTGTTCTATTTGTAATTCCATTCCATATCATTTTGTCCCCTTTCATATTGAAGTGCTCGTTTTGATCCAACACATTGGTTTCTTGAGCCATTCTTGGACTGTAATCTACAGTGATCTAAGTATTCCTTCTGAGTTGGGCTAATCAGAAGAGGGATTGGGAAACTACCTAGCATACCGCCTTGCACAGGAGGATGCTAATGGGAGCTCTCATCATCACCACCACCATCAGCACAAGTCATGTACCAGGTACATTCACCATTTTAAGTGAAATGAAATGTGTGGTGATGCCTGGACTCACATAATCTGCACAGGTCCCAGACCTCTCCTTTCATATATGTGTATGCAGAAACCCAAGTGTGCCTTTCCCCAGGAAATCCCTCCCAGAGTTGTAATTACTCTGCTTCTGCTTCTTGGCAGTGAAGTAATCATAGCGCTAGAAAGTCCCCAGAGCAGAGGACTGGTGATGGAGGCAGGTATTCTGTGGCCCAGAGGGAAATCTCAGCGGTGTGCCGAGCTGCAAGGGGTAAATTCCATCTTTCCTGTGGCATTTACTCAGCACTGTAGTTTCCAGCCAAGAGAGCTCTGCTAAGGGGACCAGATGAGGGAGCCAAGGAGAACCAAGTGGGAAGGTGCTGGTTACAAATGACAGCCTCGAGGCCCGAAGTTTGCAGCTGGAAACCACCTCAGATATGGGCAGTGCAATCCACTTAGAGTTAATCCTAGGATGCTGGCTCATAGGGAAGCATTTTCGGCTCTGGGATACTGAGGACTGAAGGACAGGGCTATTGACAGCCACTTTTGCCACCACAAGGGAAACTGTATCTGAGACCACAGCTCATGGAGGGAAAGATGCAAAAAGACGTGGCGCGTCACACCTGGACCTAGCCTTACCTGTCCATGGACATTTCCATGACATAAACATAAAGTTTAGGTTGGGCTTTCTGTGACCTACCCTGGAAATCACTTTATGTCAGGAAGGTACAATTCACATAGCTCTTGCCAGCTTTAGGGTGAAATCCAGTCTCCTAAAGGCCCCTCCAGGCCTGTGTGGTAAGGATCACCCCCTGTCCAGCCCACTCCCCCACTCCCCATGTCAGCCCCACACATCTATCTCCTATGCCAACACACACCACACTCACGCTACTCTGTGACTCTGTGACCCACAGAATCACAAAGATGGTTGGTGTTAGATCAGTGTTTGAACCCACCTGCACCCATCTCAGCGCTGGAGCTCATCTCCACTGCGGACAGTGGCCTCTCTGTGGCAGAAGGTGGCACTGGAAAGGCAGAGGAAGGACCAAGGACACAGTGTGCTAGGAGAGGAGTTGGGCTTTACTTCCATGTGCAGAGAGCTGGTTGAGAACAAGACTTCTGGTTCAAACCCTGACTCCACATCTTCCTAGCTGTGTGCCTTGCTTTCCTATCTACAGAGCAGTGGTCGTAATGGAATCTTCCTTAAAGGGTCATTGTAAGGATTAAATAAATTATCCAAGATAAAGCCCTTGTGTGCCTGACACATAGGAGGCCCGAGCTAAGCCTTAGCTGTCATCACCATTAATCCGAAGGAATAGGGAACCATGAGATGTTCGCGGGACTGTTCACAAGGTGTGTGCCTGGCTTTGTCATGTTCCACAAGAATGGGTGACTTAGTCACAGGACGTTTTTGTGGAGCCTGGGCACAAGCAAAGTGTCGCCACCGAGCACTTCTCTCTCTCCCAACCCTAACCCGGCCACAGCTGACAGGTCCCCCAGCACATGTGCTGCTACTACGACATGGCTGTCATCCGACTATGCCCTCCCCACAGGACGCACAGGCTGCTCCTTGGATGGCAGCTCTGGGCACCAGGTCAGAAGGCCACTCAAGGTACCTCTGCCAGCAAAGCTGTCACCTCCCAGATGCTCTGGTCTGACCAGGCTTGCAGGCTGCTTTTGAGTAGGGTGCCTGGCACACGGGCCACAGGCCTGCTACAGAACCACCGGCAGGACAAGGACAGATGGGGTGAGGGGTCCAGAAAGGGGCAGCCAGGGCCTGCAGTGGCCAGCAAGCCCGGAAGGGAGGACCCGCTGCTCCTTTTGTTCCATGTGTGCCCGCAGATCATTCCATGGCCCAGAACCTGCTCCCATGTCTCATGCTTTTTCCTTCTTCGCTTTTATTTCTAGGGGCAAAAACATGAGTCCAGGGCCAGGGATTCAGCTCAGTGGTTCCACCGCCTGCTTCGCAAGCACAAGGTCCCAAGTTCAATCCCCGGCACCAAAACAACAACAACAACAAAATGAGTCTGAAACAGGACCTTTGTTCTCCCCTCTGCTCAGTAGCACCCTGCCCTAAAACTCACTGAGGCCCTGCCTGCTTTTCTCCATGTGCTGCGGCACCCAGGGCAGCATTTCCTGTGGGGGTGACTTGTCTCCCATCCCCTTCCTGCCCACCCCCTGCAATTCATCCCTCGTGTGGCTGCCCCAGCGACCTTTTAAAAAATGCAAATCAGAGGGTGTCACTGCCTGCTTCAATCTCTCCAAGGGCTTTGCATCCTATGCAAATCACACCTAGACTCCCACAGGGGCCACGGTCTGGCTGTGCCTCTCACCGTTCTCTTCTCGTGCTCACCACGTGGCTTCTTTTTCCCTGTCTGACCGGTCCTCACGCCCCTTCTGCCTCTCAGTCCCTTCCTAGGGATGCGTTTTCTGAGCACAGACCCGAGGCAGCCTGCCAGTCCACCCTGCATTTCCTATCACACCATTCCAGGCTGCTTTTGTCACAGCACTTAACACGACGCCCTAACATCACATTGCTGTTGCTATCCTGTTCCTTCCTTTCATTCACAGTTTGCTCAGAGTTCTTGTTCCGCCATGAAAACACAAACTCCATGAGACCAGAGATGGTGTCTGTCTCACTTCTTCACATCCATACTTCTCCGAACAGGGCCTGGCACACCGTGGAGACTCAATAAATAAATATTTTGGGATAAGTAAAGGACCTAATAAATCCACCGATGCCTCCCCTGTGTTGACCACATGGTAAGAAGGCTGGGTCCTAGGCAGGCAGAGAAGAATGTAGAGGATGCCTTGTAGTCCTAGGGATAGAGGCTGTTGGTCTGCAGGACGTGGCTTCCTCTCCTGTTTACCGTCTTGGTTGGGAGGTAAGCTCACCTACAATGCAGATTATAGTCCCAGGAAGGGAAAATGAAGCCGCTTCACAATGTGCGGCTCAGGGGAGAGAACAGGTGGACAGAGAGTGTGATCTCTGGAGTGGAGGGACCTGTGTTCAAATCTCACCTCTGACTTGGGAATTGGGTGAGTTCTTTATTTGCTCTCAATTCCTCATTTGTTTCATCTGTGAAATGGGGATGGTAAACAGTACTTTTTCAGGGTTGTTGCCGCACAACAGATGCTACCTGTTAAGAGCCATTACTACTAATGTGCTTTAGGAATGAAGGAAATGGGGCCGCGGACCTTTCCTGCTCCTGGCATGCAGTAGGAGTTAGGACCTGAAGATCGCATTAAGGAACACCCCAGGAAACCCTGACCTGGGATACCACAGGCACCCTTTAAGCACATGTTTCTTCACTTGCCTCTTTCTAGCAGTAACAGCAGGGCCCCCTGGTTATTTTTTCAGAGCTGGGTCCACATCCAGTGGAAGGACACTGGTGGGAGCCCCCAGGTCACATGGCCTCCACATCCCCAAGGCTCTCCAACTTTGAAGAGCAGAAGTGACGTGAGCCTCCGGTCCTGGCTTCCTCCCCCGCTGTGCAGCGCTGGCCCCTCCAGGAATACACACACTCAGGCCCAGCCTGGCCGGAAGGATGACCCAGACTTCTATAAGTCAGGCACCATGGCAACCAGCAACGAAACCACCGTGGCTTTTTGATGCAGTGGGTTCTGGAGCACTGCACACAGGGGCTGTGCAAATTCTGCAGATGGTGTGCCTCACACAGCACTAAGATCCAGGGGCAAAGGAGGGAGGAGCTCTTCTAGTCCTGAGAGGTGAGGGTTCTCATTCCAACTCTGCACCCTAAGACTTTCTCGCATCTTGTCACGGTTTATCTCCTGTAACATGAATGATAATGGAGCCCATTCACAGAGATGCTATGACTATAGTCAACTATTCATTCAACAAATAATATTCACGGGGGCCCTAAGTGCCAGGCACATGTCCTTGCCTTGGAAAAAAAATCACAGCAAAGTGGGAGAGACATACCAACAATCACACATAATCCACTTAATTTCCTCTGTGGCAAGTGCTATGCATAAAATGTGCAGGAGGCTCTGAGCGCACAGAGTGGTGGAAAATGTGGTCTTTCTGTGCATAAATATTTGCTGGGGCTGAGGGTGTGGGTCGTGCTCACCTAGCAGACCCTGGGTCTGACCCTCAGCACAGCGAAACAACGTCAGTGAGTAAATATTGGCTGAGCACCCGTGACCCACACTCGGGAACCAGGTACCAGGTCTGTGAGCGCCTTCCGCCGCCTCCTGTGATCCCATCTCTTCTCCACACGGCAGCCACAAGCACTTTAAAAGCAGAAATCAGATCGTATCGCCCAAGTGCTGAAAATTCTTCCCTGCTTTGCAAAACTGCACGTAAAATCCACACGTGCCGATCAGCTTGCCTGACCCCCACCCCCGCACCACCCGCCGGCTTTCTGCCTCTTCTCAGGCAGTTTTGCCGTGAGCTACCTATGCGGAAGTCCTGTAGTCCTCAGATTCTCATGTGTACCAGAATCAGTGGAGGCTTCTTGTCCCCCATCTCCTCATAGCCTGTGATTCAGTAAATCTGGGCTCGGTGCTGCTGAGGCTCTTGTCTTAGAACCCAGTTTGAAAACTGCTGCCTTAGTCATGGGGCCTTCTCTTGTTCCCTGAAGACACTAAAGGTTATCCTGCCTCAGGACCTTTGTACACACTATTCTCCATAAGGAATGTTCTTCTACCACCCACATCTCCCTGGCCAGCTCCTTCTCCAATCCCTTGCCCCCTCCTCAGAAACATTACTCTCAGCATCTGTCTTTTTACTGTTTCGTTACATGTCCCCTGTTATTCCAGATCTCAGTGCCTTGCTGGCCGGTGGAAAGCAGTTAATAGGCAGGTGCAGGAGGAAGTGGCCCAGCACAGGAACAGGAGCCCAGCTCTCAGGGTGCTGCCAGGAGCCTAGAGTTCCCTACCCACAGGGCCAGGCCCAGCACTCAGTAAATGGTAAACAACAAGCGGCACTGCCCTTTGAGCCTGAAGGAAAGGTCCACCTCCGGACGGCAAGCAGAGGGAGAGCGTGGAGAAGCGGAACCCAGCACTGAAGCAGCCCCCATCCGGCTCCCGCTGCCCCACCTTTGGGCCTGCGTCTCACACCCTGGACCTTGGAGCGGCAACGTTCACTCTGAGCTGAGGATTCAGAGCCCAGCGCCCTCTGCTTTTCTTCCAAGCCAGCATTTGTCCCCACCAAGAGTCTGCATCCCCGGCTGTGGCAGAGAATTGGATCCAGAATTGCTGGGGTAGGCGATTCAGAGGTGCAAATGGATGGGCAAATTAGTAACAAAAAAAACGATCGCAATGGCCTTGTCCCACTAAAGGGGCTCAGTTAAGGCACAATAGTGACAGGAAGGCGGACGGATGCTCCGGATGGGCTCTCTTCCCTTTCTAAAGGGCTGCCTCTGTCCTTGAGCGGGGACAAAACCTAAAGGAGTCCTTGAAAAGCATTAAGGGTTTAGACTCCGGCTGTATGTTAGAAGGAGGCAGCACAGGTCCCTGAGGATCTGCAAGCCCCTGCTTCCACAGTGAGGCCGGGCCAGGCTTGGTTCTGAGCTCCTGTGAGTCTCCAAAGGGGCCCGGGCTGACCAGGTGGGCCTGCAGGTAGGGAAGAATCATCCCAGAGTGTTCTGCTGTAGGCAGGATGTGGCAAGTCCAACCGGGGCCAGGCAAAAGCAGAGGTGACCGTGGTGGGCATGCTGGGGGGAGCAGCGGGGCTCAGTTCCCAGTTTAGACAGGGCCAGGCTGACCCATGCACCCCATGGGGGTCTCCACAGTGTGTCTACGCAGAC
The DNA here is from genome assembly GCF_012274545.1 of Fukomys damarensis. Lineage (NCBI taxonomy): Eukaryota > Metazoa > Chordata > Mammalia > Rodentia > Bathyergidae > Fukomys > Fukomys damarensis. Next base: position 10,897,715 of record NW_022900928.1, read on the forward strand.
ATCAGCATTCCAAAAAGAGTGAGTTGCTCTGGGATCTGGAAATATATCCTGTCTGCCCTGTTTAAGGTAAAGATTGGTGTTCTGAAGTTGACCTAATACTTGGTGCCCTTTACTTTGTCAGAGCCCTGACTGCAGCCCTTCTTCAGGGCTCTCAGCCCCACACAGAGCCAAGAGTAGGTGATCAGTACATCTGTGTCTGGGGGAAGGAATGCAGGGAAGGAACGAGAGAATGTGTACTGCCTGGACAGAGGTATAAGTGGACAGAGTCCTGCAGAAAGTAACAATTTCCCTTTCCATGGTGTCCAGATTCTGAGCTTAATGGGGACAAAATCCAATATCTACAGGGGATGCAAAGCAAGGAGGGGAGGTGGAAACCACACAAGCAGCTGGGGCTCAGTTCCAGGACAGAAGGAGAAGGGACCAGGTGTGAGCTTCGGGCAGCTGGGCGCCAGGGTAGAGCTGACTTGGAGCAAACCAGAGCTGTCTGTCTGTGCGGTCAAAGAGGGTGACTGGAGCAGGCCATGTCAGTCACCTCCAAATTCCTGTCCCTTCTGACTGCCAAAGACCTCAGCGCCACCCAGCAGGCCTACACGGCTGCCCACCTGTGGGCAGCACAGTGCTCACCAGGTCTGGACAAGATGGGCTGCCTGTCACATGCGTGACCCCATTCTTGAGAGGAGAGAATCTGCACCACTTGGTGAAAACCACACCCACCCCTGTCCCTGCCCAGACCCAGTGGAGGAGGCTGACCCAGCTGCTTGCTTTAATGCTGAATGATGAAGTTGCTTAGATTACGCAGGAAAACCTTGTTAATTCAAAACTTGGGAGACTAGACATTAATTCAAAAGTCAAAACAACACAGTGTGCTGGTTTCTGATATTTTTATTAATAGGGCATTTTTGTCAGCTGGGAAATAGCAAAGGCTCTGAATGATGCCCTGTTTGAAAAAACCACTAATGGATTGGGGAAGTTTTGTGCCATTTGTGCCACGGGATGTAACAAATGACTCCAGCACTTAGCACCTCCTGTTTGCCAGGGCTGGCTCTAGCCAGGAAAGGAGGAACCAAGACTTTTTCTTGCTACCAAACCTTTTTCCTGCAGTGCTCCAAGACTCAGAGGAGCTTCTTTCCGGAGAAAGAAGGAAACAAGAGGGACGGGAATAGTGGCGCTGCTACTCTGAATGCCGCTGATTACAAGTGATCCCTGCCACCGAGTCCAATCAGCCTGTGCTGCTGTGGAAGGAAATCAGGGGTGGGCAACTCTCCATGTGCTCAGAAGGGGACTTCTAAAAACCCATATATGCTGCTACTGCTTACCCTGCAGTCACACTCTGTGCTAGTACATGGACTTCCAAATTCCCTGTCCACACTGTGGCTGCCATTCCAGAAGGTTTTTTGTGTTGTTGTTATTTTTTTGTCCATTCCAAACACTTAGGCAATTTTTTTTAAATTTCATGAGTCTTACAAGGGAGTTGGAAATGGTAGTTTTCATATCAGCAGCCTCCCCACCAAGCCTTGCACAGTGAATCCAAGCTCCCCGTCGCTCTTTGCCGGGTAGTTCTCAAGTGGGCAGAGGAGGGAGGGTGTCACAGGAGCCCACAGTTGTCTTCTTAGCCCAGGTGATGTTCTGCCCTGGACCAGGCCCTAGGGGAGCGGAATGCATTGTCCTGGCCCAACCCCGGCCTCAAGGGCCTCATAGCCGAGATGGAAAGACAGACTGTAGTAAGATGGGGCCCACAGAAGCACCACCCTGTGCCATTCCCAGCTGCCCATGCCCATACATTCAGACACACACATTCCCCTGCCTCTGTTCTTTGCTTCACTCAAGCACCAGGGGCTCAATCCTGCTACCTCCTGGCTCCCACCTCCCAAATCAGCCCTCACAGCCCCAGAATCCTCTCTTAGGTTGTGTTTGAAAGAGTCCCCTATCCACCTCCAACAAGTGGACAAAGTCATAGTTGTCTTTTCTAGACAGAGAGCTCAGCTGGTCCAGCTCCCCAAAGTGGGGACAAAGTCCACAACAACTTGCGTCAGGCCCAGGAGATGGGGCTGGAAGACAGGTGGGGAGAACCAAAAGTAAGTCCTCAATTTCAAGCTTGTTCAAAGCTAAGTGAATTTAATAATCCATAGATCACATTCTACAAATTGCATTTCACAGTTTGAAAAAAATCATCCCACACTGTCTTCACTCTGGGGTGGTTTATTTTACAAATAAATAACCTTCCTCTAAACAGCTCTATTTTCTTAGCAATCACTCTTTGGAGCAGATTGACTCTTTGGCTCCCCTCTTTCCCTCTTTCACAGACCATAATTTTATTGCCAAAGAGGCTTTATTTATACAACTAATTACTGAGTGAACAAAAGAGAAAAACAGGTGGCATTTATTGAGTGTTGACTACATGGTAGGTCAAAGGCAGCATGCTCTTCGTATATGACTATATTCAACACCCATAATATGAATTAAGAAGCATTATTCCATTTTATTGAAGAAATTCAGAATCAGAGAGGTTAGGTAATTTACTCAAGTTCACATAAGTAATATTCATAACCCAGACTACATAAAATGAAGTATGCAGCTAAATAGTAAATGCCCTGCCCATGGAGAAGCACATACTAGGATTCCAGTGTAAGATGAACTTGGGGTGGGGGAGGGAGCCAGATCATGCAGTGTGGCCTGGCCCTGGGGACCTCACTGTCTGTCTGGGTAGACCAGTTTTTGAGGATATTGCATGCTCTGATGCAAGCAATGAGACAGCCAAGCCTGATGGGAGTGCAAAAGTAACATCCAGAAAATGCTGATTGCCTGTAACCATTTAAACCATCTGTGGTGGGCAACAGCTCATGCTAAAGCAGGGTGCAGTGATTTCCATCAGTGTAGAGAAAGGAAGCTGGGGTAGTCTGGATTCCTGTATTCTGAACAGCTCATGGATGCTTATAGTGGGGTCCCTGTGCCTGCCTGTCATGTCTCACTGCAAGAATCCAGCAGAGGGACCAGTTTATGGGACAACAAAGATAAGGAAGGCACAAGAAGCACTCCCTTCCCAGGATGTTTTTACAGATGGAAAAGAAAGAAAGACATCTCTGACTTAATCTGATCATAATGGTCTCTGTCCATGAGGCAAACACACATTCTCCACCGGGGTTGCTCAGTGCGTACCCCTCCTACACCATAGTGCTATGAGAACTGATGCTTATAGTCATAGCAGCTGACTAAAGGCTCAAGCAGGAGCCAGGGGCTTTGGATCCATCATCTCATCTCCCCACAACCTCTGTGAGCTAAGAATTACTACCTCCATTTTGCAGATCAGGAAGACAAGGTTAAGCCCAAGATTTCAGCCAGGAAGTCATAGAGCTGGGATTTGAATCTGCTCCATTAGGCTCTAGAATGCAGGCTCTGAACTCCCAACCCACACAACCCATTCAAACGAGCGTGAGTGGATGTGCTTTGGAAACCTTGAAACCAGTGATGATCAGACCACAGGCCTGGCTGGAAACAGGGCATTCAGCACTCCAATTGGTATGGAGGATGGAGCAAAGACTGCTTAAATCTTGTGTGGAGAGATAAACGGCTCCATTCTGGCCCAACTGCCACCTCTGTGACTCCTTGCTGGGCTGCACTTTGCTCACTGTGATTCCCTATCCTTCCAGAGAGTTGGGTCACTAGTGCTGGAGGGTCCCTTACCACGACCTGGTTCTCTCTCAACAGAGACTCTGGTTCAGCAGCTCAGCTGCTTGCATTAACGAAGACTTCCAGTGGGTGATCAGGGAGGTGCACTGGCTGAGACTCAGTCTCTGCTCTTGTTATCAAATCCCTACAGCAATCACTAACCCAGTGCTATCACCAGGCAGCCTAGAAGCAGCTCAAGAGGCAGAAAATTCCCAATGTGTCCAAAAACTCCATTCCCAGGAAAGCTGCCCATTGGAGCAGATGAACCCAAGTTGCGTCAACCTCCATTTAAACCCACTCCTGGCCCAACTCTGGGCTGGTGGACCACGGTTAGTGACACAGAACACACTGGAAGAACCAGAAGGGGAGGAAGAAAGTATATAAAACTAGCATTTAGATTGCTCCTGCCCATCTTTTTTAAAGTGCATAGAGGTAAAAGCAATAAAGATAGGGAAGGAAGAAGTTAAACTGTCATTATTTGCTGATGATATGATACTTTACATAGAAGACCAAAAAAACTCTGCCAAAAGACTTCTAGATTTAATTGACAGATTCAGTAGAGTAGCTCAATACAAGGTCAACACTCAAAAATCAATACTCTTCTTGTACACAAATAACAGACACACTGAGACTGAAATTGGGGAAACAATTCCTTTCAAAACAGCATCCAAAAAATTGAAATATCTAGGAATCAATCTAAAAAAGGAAGCAAAAGACCTCTACACTGAAAACTACAGCACTCTGGAAAAAAGAGATTGACAAGTATATAAGAAAATGGAAAGACATCCCTTGCTCCTGTATAGGAAGAAGCAATACAGTGAAAATGGCCATACTTCCAAAACTACTATAGAGATTCAATGCAATCCCAATTGAAATCCCAGAAGTATATTTCATAGAATTTAAGAAAACAATCCAAAAATTCATTTGGAATCAGAAGAGACCTATAATAGCAAAAGCAATTCTAGGCAACAGAGACCTGGCAGAAAGTATCAAAATCCCCAACTTGAAACTATATTACAAAGCCACTGTGATAAAAAAGCAAAACAAAACAAAACAGCATGGTACTGGCAAAGGAACAGACCTGAGCATCCGTGGAACAGATTAGAAGACGCAGAAACAACTCCTGACACACTCAGCTACCTCAGCTTTGACAAAGGAGCCAACCATACTCACTAGAGGAAGGACAGCCTCTTTAATAAATGGTGTTGGAAAAACTGGATTTCAACTTGTCAAAGATTAAATCTAGACCCCTATCTTTCACCATGCACTAAACTAAAATCCAAGTGGATTAAAGATATAAATTATTAAGACAGAAATAATAAACTTGCTGGAAGAGAAGTTAGGTAGAATTCTTGAAGATATCAACATAGGAAAAGACTTTATATGAACAAATCCTCAGTAGCATGGGAACTAGCACAAAGAATCAACAACTGGGATCTCATCTTTTTAAAAAGCTTCTGCACTGCCAGAGAAATCACAAGCAGAGCTGAGAGACAACCCACAATGTGGAAAAAAATATTTACCAGCTGTTCCTCAGACAAAGGTTTACTACCTAGAATATATAAAGAAATCAAAAAAAAATCAGACCCCCCCCAAACATAAAGACCCAATTGAAAAATGGGCATCTGAAATGAACAGACATTTCTCAGACAAACAAGTAAAAGCAGCAAATAAACATACAAAAAAATGTTGAGCATCACTGGGCATTTGAGAGGTGCTGATGAAAACAACATTGAGATTCCACCTCATGGCTGCTATCAAGATATCAACAAATAACAAATGCTGGCGGGATTGTGGGGAGATAGGAGCCCTTCTTCGTTGTTGGTGGGAGTACAGACTGGTGCAACCACTGTGGAAATCAGTATGGAGATGCCTCAAACAACTAGGATCAGAAATCACATTTGACCCAGCTATTCCTCTGTGGGGTATCTTCCCCCAAAAATTAAAAGAATGATACCACAGCGATATATGCGCGCCCATGTTTATAGTAGCACAGCTTATAATAGCTAAAACTTGGAAACAGCCCAAGTGCCCATCAACTGGAAACTGGATAAAGAAGATGTGGCTCTTTAAAATAAAATGGAGTACTGCTCAGCCATAAACAATGAGAAACTAGAGACATTTATAACTAAGTGGATGCACACTGAGGTGATACTCTTTTTTTCTCACTGAGTTTACTGGTATATTTTAGGTATACAGTAGAGTTACATTTATCATTAGGATCTTGTACCTTTACATGACAGATCTTGGCTCTCATTTTTTCCCCATTCCTCTGCCCTCCCTTCACCCCCCCCATTTACAAAGACTTTGTTTCCATTTTTCCTTTTCTCATATTTTTTCTTTTCCTTTATTTCCTTTCCTCTACCCTTTCCACTTTCCCAACACCTTTAGCCCTCGTAGGGCGTGAAGGCCAAGCGTGCGCGAGCTTCAGCTCAGAGCACCCAGCAGGTGTGCCACCCTAGGTGGCCATGGGGATTGGGAAGGAAGGAGGCGAGATGAGGAACAGGAACCTGAGGCTCTGTCTCTTCCCCACAGCTTGTGCTCTTTCTACTGCATTGCCTGAATGAATCAGATCAATCCCCTCTTGAATCAGATCAAAGCATAGACATTTCAGATCCCCAAAATATGGAAAGATCTCACCCCAGATGGGACCACCTCCTTTTTCCTCACAATGGAAGGGGCAGCTGAAATGCAAACTCCAAGAACACAAGATTATCCACAGCTCCTTCAGTCATGGGACACAAGACAGTCCCCAAGCTGGTGGCTGGTGGCTTTCCACCTAGCCCATTGTCACACTCATTAGAAGGAGTGGGGTTCTATAGCCTAGGCAGTGAGAGGGTGGGCGACTTATCTAAGATTACACAGCCTGTTGGTGGTAGAGTGGGACCAGAACCCTGGGTCCTTTCTATGACATCACCACCCCCCATACCTCTATGGATTTCTGCAGAACACCCCACTCTGCCCTCCAATTCTGGCCAATCCTCTGATGCCTGGGCTTCCCTATCAACAACAGAGAAAGATCGCTTCCCATGCCAGTATGGAAACATGCATCTCCTTTCCAGCCACGCCCACGGCCAGCTCTGGGGAAAGCCCTCTTCTGCAGTGCGTGATTCACCTTTGGTTTTGAGGAATTCCAAACCCACAGACATAATCATCCTTGTTTATCAGCTGGCCCAACCCCAAGAATTCAGCAGCTTGCCCATGTTGCCCACAAAAGCAAGATAGGAGCAAGGGCCCCTGCTTGACAGGCTTAGGCAGTTAGCATGAGCAGAAGGCATGGAGGCCCAGCCCCAAAACCCCTTTCTGCAACCCATTAGCATTCCTGAGAAGGCTCTGGGGGGATGCAGAGGAGGGAGAGGGAAGACGCAAGAGGCTGTGGTCTCCCCTCCCTGGTGCCCAGCAGGAGCAGCCCTGTTTCTGAAACTGGAGACTACTTGCAAGGAGGAAGAAGCAGCCCAACGGCCAGTCCCCAAGCAGCCCTGCTCTCCCTGGCAGGCCATTAGGAGGGGACTGAGATGACAGGGCATCAGGGTAGCTGCAATTAGGCCAGCGCAGCTATCTCTGCAAATGGCATCAGCGAAGTGACTTAACAGCTCATTATTAACGGGGAAAATGAGATAAGGACTGGGTTTGGTATCCAGAGGGGAGCTCTCAGACCAGAGAGAGTATGAGAGTATGCGCTAATGCTCCCTTTCAAGCTCACAGCAGGCACCGGGTGGATTCCACTTTGGTTGAACTTGGCATCCCTGCCCCTCCGAAAATGGGCTCTGGTAAATTATCTGCTGACTCTCGGCGTCCTCTCCGAGAGAAGACCAAGCATAAGAGGAGCACTGCACCTGTCGTTTCACAAGATGGGCTAAAACACAAATCCCAAGCACTCTCACAAGTGCCTACCTTAAGCCAAGATGAAGGGGTGGATCATTTCAGAAAGACAGAGGAAATACCATGCAACGAATTCTGCCCTCCTTCAAAATCAGATCGCACTTTTATGTTCCCAGCAGTGTGCACACAGGAGCCTACAGGAGGGTGTGTGCATGCACACACATGTGCGTGTGTGCGTACCTGTGTGTGTGTCCCTGTGTCCTTTTCTCACATCAGCCAGTGTAATTTGGTCCTGTCACTCCCCTGTCTGCAACCTTTCAGTGACTCCTAAATAGGTGGAGACTGCCACACTGCAGTCTCACCGCCAGCCCTCACTCAGATAACCCTGTTGTCCATGCATGCTGGTATCTGTCCTGGCCCTGAACAGTCTCCTCTGACCCCACCCCAGCTTGGAACTTTGCATCTATGCTGAGATATTCTTTCCACCTCCTTCTGGCCCTTCAGAGCCTAGTTCCAAAATGAAGCAATCCTTCCTGGATTTTCTTTCTGTGCTTTGACACCACTTGTACATCTTCTCTGTACTTTGTGCATAATTTTTAATTACAGTCTGTCTCTCACATTATATTGCCTGCTCTATGACAGTACGGTCCAGCTGTGTTTTTTTCTGTACTGATTTCTGGAATACTCTGTTGGAAGAGCTACTTGCTTCATGATGGGATAGAGATATTTCAAGATGTACAGGCAGCACAGATCAAAGAAAATGGCTTGAATAGCTGCTGAGTGGAGAAAGTTAAACCAATTCTCCATCAGTCATCAAGTCCTTACCAGGTATTCACCAAGTGCCTGTCAACACTGCACACTCCAGCTCTGGTGGTTACCAAGACAGGAGTGGCTCTCTCTTTGTACTTCATACCTGTCTCTCACTCCCTATGATGCCTGATTGCTTCTGAGGGACCATCATTTTCATATGACTAGGGGAATTCTGAGACTCAGGGCCCTTAACTGCTTGTGCATGCACAGTGCCTAACACAGTCCCTGTCTCCAGCACTCCTATGCCAAATAAATGTCCAGTGCCAGATGAGTGACTGCAGCTGTGCCAATCACCCATACCCAGCCAGCCAGGGGCATGACCTGGCCTCTCAGCACAGCAACTCAGTTTCAACCACACTGAGCTCAGCACCTTGGACAATGCCAGGTGCTCTCCGGCACAGCCTTGCCTACCCAGACACTCCAACACGATGTGCAGCTGCTGGCTTATGTGCCAATCCTCCACAATGCCTTCCTGTCCTGCCACTGCCCTCACCCCACCCCAAGCCCAGACTAAGGTGGGATTCCTGCCATGGCTTCCCAGGGCTTCCTCTGCTAAATAACTCTTTGCCCTCCTCACTACACAGTAACTTCGTGTAGATTGCAATCACACCTAGCTTGCCTACAGTGTGATAAAAAATACAGGCAGTATCTAACTTTAAGATTTTATTACAGTAAAAACACACTGCTTTTAATCTCCTTGAAAATTTCCCGCCTCAGTTTGAATACACTTTTCCCATTGTTTTGCCACTCCTGAAGGAGTTCACATTCACACTTCAAAGACGTCCCATCATTCTCACCACCTGCTGGAGGAGCGTACGGTTTACAGCAACTGCTGTCAAATGAAAATATTAAGGTGTGTCATCATCGACCTCAGCCATCAAATTTGTCAGAGGGCAGCTTCTGGTTCATCTCCAAGGTCAAAATGACCACGCAAAATAACAGTTTGAATCGATGTAGGACATGGCAGCAATCATGACAGCATGTGAAGGCATGAGAGCCGTTTCAGAACTGCTGCAGTAAGTGACAAAAACGGTGAGGTAAATGTTTCACATGGGCTGGGGATGTAGCTCAGTGGCACCGTGCCTGCTTCACAATCTCAAGGTCATGAGTTCGATCCCTGGTACCAAAGGAGAAAATAACAGTTTGAATCGATGTAGGACATGGCAGCAATCATGACAGCATGTGAAGGCATGAGAGCCGTTTCAGAACTGCTGCAGTAAGTGACAAAAACGGTGAGGTAAATGTTTCACATGGGCTGGGGATGTAGCTCAGTGGCACCGTGCCTGCTTCACAATCTCAAGGTCATGAGTTCGATCCCTGGTACCAAAGGAGAGGGGGGGGA
>NW_022900928.1:10907474-10927129 GCF_012274545.1 Fukomys damarensis
AGGTGGGGGAGGGGGAGAAGCACTACAGGAATAGTTCTCATTCTTTGTTAAGTACGTTTAACACAAGGGGAAGGAATGTAAGGGGCAATGCAAACACGCCTTTTACTGTAATAAACTTTTTTTAAAAAATTAAACATTCACCATATTTTTTATCACACCTCATATGTTAACTCCTTTGCCTAACATGTAGCAGGCTTTGAATGATTTTTTTTTTTCTGGTACCAGGGATTGAACTCAGGACCTTGAGCTTGCCAGGCAGGCACGGCTACATCCCCAGCCCTTGAATGAGTGTTTTTAAATGAAAGATTGAATAAATATTTAGTGGCAATTGTGTATACAGAACATTCTTGCTATCTCGCTTTCAATTAGATAACTGCAAACATAACGGGCATTTTGTTGAAGGTCTGAACAAAAAGGTAAATTACTTTTCTTAAAAATTCACATCTGAAATTAATTTCTAAAGCTAATTTGCATATTAGTCTCAAGAGTCTACATTCTCCTTGGCTCTACCTGCACCCCTGGTAATGTGGACCATTGTGCAGAATGAGTGCAAGTTTCCATCGTGTCCACCGCACGGAAGAAAAATGGATTCTGACATTTTTGAAGGATTTTTAACAAGGGTTGGAACAAAAGAGGATTTGTAATTAACCCTCAGTTACCTAGGAAATTGCATCCATCACCGTGTTCATTCACACAAATATATTTCTCGATCATGTAGTCTGTGAATGATTAAAGGCCAAAAATGCAAATAACCACAGGGGAGGAGTAGGCTAGGAAGTAATTATGGGTGTGATGTTGGGCCTGTAACACAGGTCATTCTGTGCAAGCCACAAATTCTCTGTGAGCTTGGAGTGATCACTGCCACTTTTATAGTTGGTGTGATACTATAATATAATAAGAAATACAGATACAGTCTTTCTTCTGGGCTCCGGGCACAGCGCTTCTGAAACCCTTGGGATTTCCTGAGTGAGGAGCATATTCTGTTTCTCTTAGTGAACTCCTTCAGCCACACTTGAGTTTATGCTAATGAGGTGACTCTTCCTGGGCCCCTGGGTCACCGCAGGATGGGGGCTATTTGTCAGAGAAGCCAATCATGTAAGTAGAGTGTTGGAACTTCTGTCCTACCCCCTGAACTCCAGGGAGGAAAGAAGGGCTGGACATCCATCGAATCAGAGACCAATTATTTAATCAGGCCTACTTACTGGAATCTGTAAAATTCCTAACCTACATGATTTGGAGAACTTCTGGCTTGGTGAATGCCACCCCATGTGAGGAAGGTGGCACATTCTAATTCTAGGGACAGAAACTCTGCAGTCAGAACCCTTCCAGACCTTGCCCCATGTACCTCTTCATCTGACTATTCATCAGAATCTTTTATAACAAACCAGTAAATGTAATTAAAGTGATTCCTGAGGTCTATGAGCCATTGTAGTAAATTATTAAACCCAAGGAAATGGTCATGGGAGCCCCTAATTAATAGACAGTTGGTCAGTGTCACTAACTGCAGGTAGTTAGTGTCAGAATTGCCTGGAGAGTTGGAGAATTGATCATTGGTGTGGAAAACCCACTCATTTAGTGTCAGAAGTGTTTTGAGTAAAATCAGATCATAGTAGCTGGGAAAACAGACTCAGAGAAATAGGATCCTTTGCCCAGGATTGTTCAGCTGATAAAAATGGGAGACAGGATTTGTCTGTGGGCTCCAAATCTATGCTTCCTTATGTATATATATAGCTACTCTGCAGGGAGGCTGGTAACACAGTATAGAGGGTATGAGCAAGCAGGAAAGCAAGATTTGGACCCTGATCCCACCACTACATCTCAGAAACTATTCAACCTCTGGAGGCCTCAGTTTCCTCAGCTGTAAACTGGAATAACAATGCTGCCTACCCTACAGCGTTTTTGTAAGTGTCATAAGGCGATCCCTGTTACACATTACAATGCAATCATGAGGCCAGTGAAGTATTCACCTAATCCTACAAATCAAGTGATTATTGTGTGGCACAAGTTGGTGAATCAGAAGTCAAGAGACCCTGAGCTTGGTCCTCAGCACTAGGGCGGGGGGGTATAAATTTCCTGTCATTGCAATTGAGGTAGGCTGGAAGCTAGCACCATGAAGGCATATCAGATTTCATAGATTCTTTTCAGAAATACTAAATGACCAATGTGTATGCTGATACCAAGAATGATATGTAGGAAAATATACTTATCAATGGCTCAAAAAGATTCTAAAAATTCAGCCTCTAATTGGGGATTTGGGGAATTTTTATTCCATTTATTTTGCCTCTGTCTTTTTAATGCATGCACAAGAGTGATATGATGGAAAGCTATGTTTAATTAAGTATAAGAAAGATCTTTTCATAAGTAGAAAATTTTTAAGTGATGAGGATGCACTGCGCCATAGTTTAATTGGCAGTCTCTTTTTTCCCCGAGTGGTGCATAAAATCAGTGTGAATTTTACAACCAACATTGTTTGCGATTTGATGAATTGAAATAATTTACTTACAAGGAGAGTTTGCTATATGACCTATTTGTGAGATTTAACTGCCTAAAGAAGTTCATGATAAGGCCTAAAGGACTGCTGTCCTCAGTATTTTCCAAGTTAATTTGCTGGAAGGTGAAGGAGCAAAGAAAGACAAGAGGGGAGAGGGAAAGGGTGGAAAAGAGAAAAGAGAGGCAGAGTGAAGACAGTGTTAGAAGCAAATTTTGTATAATTAGCATTTGTACACAAGACCAACTGATAAGATCAAATAGCTAAAGAATCAACTCCAAGACACTGAAATCCTGAGTCATCAAGCAAAGGTGCTGAGGTCTTTACTAGGCATATTTGGGATCGTGGCTTATATAGGGCTTTGAGTTATTCACAAATTCTAAAGACTTCAGCAAAATTTTTTTTTTCTTTATCCTCAGGTAATCAGAAAATTATGAACCTTAAATAGTCCAGTTGAATGAGAGTCGCTGATGGCAATTGCTCTATATCTTGACTGGCCGCTGTCCATTCTGTGACAGATCACACTGCCTGCCGCTGCAGGCTGCCACCGACCCATCTTGCTATGTACAGAGCGGCACCATCAATGTTAGAGCCAGGCACCAATGTGAGAAGTCAAGATGGATTTCAAGAGCTTTAAGCACCTCTTTATCTTGGCTGAAATAACTTTAACAAAAGCTTAACTTCTTTCCTGAGCTTCATTTGGCCACAGAAGTAGAAGAGATTCAAAGGACAATGGATATTTCCATGTAAGAGGATAATAATCCTTTTGATAGTTGACGCCTCATTTATTACAAACATGTTGACTTCCACCTCTGAGTCTAATTTGGCAGACAGAAAAATGCTCTGGGACCTATTAAAACTACTTAAATCCTAAAGGGACTGAGAAGAAATGTGCTGACACCCAGAGCAAAGCACGGTGCTATCTGTTCTTGGCAATTCCATGTAGAGCCCAGAAAGGCAGCTGCTCACTTGGTTATGGAGTCCACATTACCAGTGGGAATGCACTTTCTTTCTCCTTCCCAAGGTTGCCTGAAAAACACCTCACTCTTCTTCCTTTCCAAGTTTTCTTCTTTTTCTAACTATTAATAACAAGATGTTGGCCATTCTGACATACTAACTCTGCCTTTAAAAACGCTTCACTTAGTAATCACTGAATACCTCAGAAATGATCCCATGCTGCCTTCTTCCTTCAGGCACCAAGATGCTCTAGTGTTGACCGTGTACTTCAGCCAGAGCCACTGTGTAAAATCTGGTGTCTGGCTCCAGCTTCAAGGATGGCTCTATGGTATCGATCTTGACACACACAGAAAGTCAGATCTTCTGGGTCTTGGACAGAGGCTGCTGGTGTTCACCAGTGTCAGTGGCCTCTCCTTTTCTTTGGCTCCTTTCCATCCCAGGGGGCCTTGGGATTAGTTTGCACCAGCTGAATGTGGGCAACACGATCAACGTGACTTCTAAGCCTCTCTAAATCTCCTACGAGACACTTTAGGCTCTCTCTTCCCTTGACCATTGGCCAGATGCTAAAGATCCAGTGAAGGACTCTGGTAATGTATTTGAAGGGAGAGTCCTGGCATAGAGGAAGCCTGGGTCTCTGAATGTTTGGAGGGAGCAGAACTCCCTACTGATTCATTCTAAACCCATGGCATGAGCAATAAATACAATTTTATTGCATTAAACCATGGGGATTTTAAGGTTCATCTGGAACATCAGCTAGAGTTACTTATTCTAATTAATGTATATATTTTTAAATTTTTTTTCCAGTGCAGATGTTATTTATACATGTGACACCTAAAATTTTCAATTGTGTGTGAGGCTTTTTGAAAAACAATGATCTGCTTTTGTGTTGGGGGGGGTGCAATTTGCTGATTCTGGTTACAACTGCAAAGAGTTAATATAAAGACGGCAATTAGATTCAGGGGCCTAATTGGGCAGTCTCTGTGGAGCTAATATTCTTCAAGAAGCACGCCTGTTGTCGGCTTATGAAATACTTGTCCATACCACTGCCTTTCAGTCGAGCAGATGGGAGTTTTGATATAAATTGTGCTGGCATTTGCTGCTCTGAAAATAGATTTTGTTTTGCCTGCTTCCAAATTCAGTTTTAAAAAACAACAGTCAACAAGTTCCATTTCCTCCCTTTAGGCAGGTCAGCAGAACCAGACCTGTTTCCTATTACCAACCAGTGCAGGAATAAAGCCAAGGACCCAGCATGGGGGAAGCCCTTGAGCTTTGCCTTCTTGCTGCCCATCAAATGCAGAAATATTTTCTGGAGCATTCCAGATGGAACATCCAACCTGCAGTTGTTTGCCCTCTTTGATGGGGAGCTCACTGTTTGATAAAGTACTGCATTCTACTGTTCAGGAACACTACAAATTAAAAAACTGAAACTGAGCTCCGCAAAAATTTCACTCTTCACTCTGAAGCATGTTCTGCAGAGGTGTTTCTTTAAAGTACAGTCTCTCTCTACAAATTGATCCTGGAGGCATTTGAAAGCAGATTTGGAGGCTGAACTCATCTTTTCCATCTCTGCCCCAAAGCCCTCTCTTCTTCACATGGCATAATTCCGAGGGCCCTGACTCAGAGCATAATCCAGCTTGTCACTGCCCAGGGGAAGATGGAGGGCCAGGAGCAACATGGAGAGGGACGACCCACATCCAGTGTCTTCAGGTCTCGATGGCTCAGGCAAGCTGGGCTCTTATGGGTGGGTAAGGCCTTCAGCGAAGAAGGGCCTCAGTGGACAGCCACAACTTTCCTCAGCTCTGGGGGCTGGGTGTGGTTACAGAGAAGGATCAAACGGAGATAAGGAAGACAAGAGCTTGGGCCTTGCAGGACCTCTGGAATGCATTAGTGTCCATCTGAGACATACCTGAAGAGTAATCCAGGATCCACCATGGCTCGACCTACGGGACTGATGCTGCTCCCCACGGCCCCAGCTCTGGCCTGTTCGCACTGCGGCTGTGGACAGCAGCCCGTGTACCCCAGCGGCCTCGCCCTCCACTCCTCAGGTCTCTGCAGCCTCTCAGCCCGGTTTAACCTCCTCTCTGACTATAATACCTCCCGCCTATGCCCACCTCCCTGAGTGTGTCGCCTTGGTCACACTTCCTGAGTGTGTTGCTCTGGAATATTCTCCGTGATTTAAATTCAAAGCTTCCACAAGGAGAGAACTTGACATTTCCACTGCCCTGGTCTCAACTGAGGCAGGCAGTGTTTTAGCGTCAGGTCACCCAAGCACCTGTGGGAGCCTGCAGTCCCATCCAAATACCCTCCCATACCCAACTGCCATGGTGAGAGGGGTGGGCCGCAGGACAACACTCTGGCCATTTCTGCAGAAGGAACACTGGGGTCTTAGCAAGGAAGGGCTGCCTTGGCTTGGCCTGACCTTCACAAATGCAGCCTTCTTGATGCTTTTGACAGCTGTGCCACAGAGCAAGCCACCCAGGTAAGGAAAAGTCCCAAAGCTGTGCTTTACCAGCTGTGGCTAAGGTGCCACTCCCCACCCCACAGCTGTTTCCCCAAGCTCCTCTGGCGGACTCTGCTGACGACCTCATTCCTGCAGGTTGGCCCTCATTCCAAACTGTGACTTCTGACAACAGACATGTGTTCTTCATCTCTGATCTGTCAGCGCACCATGAAAGCCCTGTCAGAACTGCGAGGAGAGGAAGCAGACCAAGAATGTCCAAGTCAGCACGCAGCTCTGGCCAGAAATGCAGTGAAACACAATGGAATTCCCGGCTGGAGTTGGGCAATGACTGCTGAAACAAAAATAAAGTTTGAAGATGGTGGATGCCAGGCCTCCCTTTCACTTCTGTGCCCAGGGCATGGTCCACTTTCCAGTGCATCAAGGCTATGCACAGTCTCCTGGGACTCCTCCTGGGGCCAGCTGAGATGGGCACACTCTCTGCCACTGCTCCAGCAGTCATTAGATGCGCAAAGAGCTGGAAAAATGGCTGCTGACCTCTCAGCTCTAGGAAGCAACAGCCCACTGGGCCATTCCCCTCCTTAGGCTTTAAAGTGCGTGGTGGGTCCAGCATGGCCTGAAGGAAGGAACTGTTTATCCCTGGCACCAGTGGATCAGGCAACACTGGCTGCTGGGAGCTTCCACGCAGGAAGTGAGAAGCCGCTGTAAGTCCAGGCCACCTTGAATAAAGCTAAAAATGAGCAAATATACATTGTGAAGGCTTAGCGGGCCACAAGGGGAATTTTGTTGTGTCCGAATCCTGGCTAAGGCCTCACGCTGAATATAGCGGGTCATGGAAAGCCATGTTCTAGAGAGCTACTTACCATGGCCCAGTGGCTCTTCCTGGAAGGTGGAAAGCAAGTCCTGAGAACCGGCCTGCCCAGTCCCCAAGGAGCAGGCCTTCCTAAGGACGTTTGGAGAGGAATGTGAAGGGAGAGAGGAATGGGAGATGGCGCCTTTGACCCTGTCCCTCACCAGCCAACTCAGGGAGCCCAGGAGAAACATGCAGAGATTGGAGATCCATGCAGGAGCAGAGCCTGGCTTCTCACCTCCTTTGCTGATGTGCGATGAATCCCAGAAACTGTGAAAGCAACCCCCGGTGTTAATGGAGCAGAGTGAATGAGAAAGGTCCTGGGAACTGGTGTGTGTATGTTCGAAGTGTGTGTGAGTACACACTGCGCTGAAGCTGCTGAGGTGTAGTGGCAGGTGAGGGAAGGGCCCAGGGGCTGAACTTGCTGTTCTCTCTTCTCAACAGGGCAAAGACGCCACCCCTCCTACTCCCCAGATAAGGATGCTGGTGAATGTCACTGGGCTCAAATGGTCTCAAAACTGAGGGAAGAGACAGGAGGGCAGGGAGCAGGCATCACAGTGGTCATCTTAGGTGGGGCACAGTCCATGTGAAGAATGGGACAGTTCAGAGGGATTCAGAGAGCCTGGCCGTTACCTCGCAGAGGAGCTGACTTCTGGGAGCTGCCCGGCAAAGGTCACTGGATAACCAGGCAAGAAGTCCAAGAGAATCAGCCACATGAAAAGGCCTCCGCCCTGCCTTTTCCTCCTCCCAGGGAGCCAGAACTGGGGAGCCTGTGGCCAGGTGGGTAAGAAGTGCCATGGGAGGGTGCCTGCAGGACCTGACTCAGCACCAGGTTTGCATGGCTGGGAGGGATAAAGTTTTATGTTGAATGTGAAATTACTGTTTCTGTTTAGCTTGGACTGGCCTTCCTCATAACTCAAAATGAGGCTGTTGCTTCTCTTTTAATAGCTGAAGGGGACTGGAAATGATGCGTGTCGCCAAGTGACAGGGAAGGGAGTTTGAAGGCCCCGGTGGGAAAAGGATGTGAACTTTCCTGATGGGCCCTGCTGACGTCAGGCCACTCAAGAAGCCAGGCTCACCATCCAGCGCGGGCCTCAATCTTCCCACACCTCAGACCCCTCCTGTGGGAAACGGACAGTGCGATGCCCACCTCCTGAAGGAGTTTTACGGATTGAAATGAAAGCAGTATGGCAGTGTGTTAAGTGTCTGGGCCTGGGGAGTGCCAGCCAATGGCTCTCCTTCTGCCTCTGTCCCCCATCACTGTGTGGGTTCTGCCCTGCCACCCCTGGGCCAGCAGACTTGGAGAATGGCAGAGCTTAAGAACCTGGGAGGGCTGCGGTCCAGGCTCCTCTTCACAGTACATGAAGCAAAACTGGGGTTCAGAGGCCAAAGTCCAGCTGCCTGAGGTCACTCAGTGAGCTAATGCAAAGCAGGGACCCAAATCTGCTGACCCCCAGGACAGCCTTCTCTCTTCCAAGCCCATGGACACTGACCTAATTGCTGATCAATTGAAGAACGACTAGGGGCCATTAGATCTGGCCCTGACCCTCCCAGGAGTGTCCAGAGGTGCCAGATGAAGGAAAGGACTCACACCCATTGTCACTCGCCTGGCCTCTTCTACCCAGCACCAGCCCTGTGCCAGAACTCTGAATGGGCAGGGGCTGGGGCTGAAAGCCACCATCTCTGCTCACTGAGTTTCCAGCTGATCATGGGAGGCAGAAGACTGACAGCACTTGGTGGAGTCCAGGAAGGCTTTTCAGAGAGCTGAGGGGCCTGAGGAGTGAGTGGAAAAGGGTATAAATCTCTTCAGATGTCCCCTTCCACCCTCTCCCCAGGGGACCTCTCATTTATAGTTAGGCACATTCCTTGCTGTGTGGTCAGAACACCAGGAAGTCCTCTGGGACCTTTCTGCGGCCTGCAAGGGTGTCGCTGCCTTGAGGGCATGTTAAGGCCCTTAGAGCAGCCCACAATTTGTTCACAGGTCTCTGCTCCTTTCCCAATTACATGGTTCTCCCAATCAGTTCTTTGTTCCCCACCTGATCTGAGTTTTTGGATGTTTATGACTGGTGGGTGATGGGTGGCACAGAGGAAAGAATGCCAAGGCCCAGGCCTTTCCCAACGAAGGCAAAGAGAACACAGCTCAAGAGTGACTTCCTATTTAAGGTATTTGACTTCACATTCGAGTAGCACCATTGGCCTACTGATCTCAAAGCACTTCTCAGGAGTGACACGGATTGCTTTCTTTAAACTCATGCAATCCACATCCGAATTCATGTCCACGAAGGTAATACCAGGAATAAGCACTTACCTCTTTGGGTGCAAACCCAATTAAATGCAGCCAAGGCAGCACAGTGGCCTGACTGAGTCAGGGAGATAATTCCTGGTGGTGGCTAATCAGATCAGCCCCTCCATGTGGCTGGCACTGCTCACAGGGTTGGCTCTTGGAGCTCTGCCTGGAGCCCCGCTGCTAGGCTACCTCTTCCCCAGCCAAAGGCACTAGAAGACAAAGGACAGGGACTGTGGAACAAACTGGGACGTTCGTGTGTGTGTGTGTGTGTGTGTGTGTGTGTGTGTCTGTGTGTGTGTGTATATGTGTGCGTGTATAAGCTGAAATAGTTACAAAATTAAACATTTTCTACAAGGTTGATTTCTGAAAGTCCTTAAAAACTTGGGCGATCTCAAGTGATTTAAAAATTAAAGAAGGAAAACTTTATGACCAAAGAAGAAATCACCAGAAGAACCATTTTATATCCTCTATGTGAGGAAGGCTTTTTAATTCGGGCCAGGATATAGAAGTTATAAAGGAAAGGACTGACAAATTGAACTATACACCAAAGAATCAAAAACACCACAAACGAAATAAAAAAGAGAAGAAACTGCAATGCATACTAGAAAGGAATAGTTTCCCTCCTGTACAAAGTATTCAAGAAATCAGTAAGTAAATGATGAACAATCCAATAAAAAACCAAATGATACAAATTGATAAACTATAGGTAATGAAATACAACAGGCTTCAGAGTACAGTAGAGACAATCAGCGCCACTTACGATTCAAAAATAAAAAGTTGAATTACATCGAGATGCCATTTGTCTTGTATTGGAATGGAAACTAAGAAATTGTGCCACAGACCAGACACTGTTTTTCAATCATGTGCCCCAAGGGCTGGATCCCCTCATGAGTTTCACTTTCAGATTCTGAAGATGGTAACCTGAGCTTTGTCCAGATCCTATTTGTCAGTGAACTTGAAAGTGCTGTTCCCTTATAATCAGGCAAAGGTTCTAGTTAGCAATAAAAGTGGTTCCTCCACAATACTAGCTGTGCGCCCTCTGCTAATTAAAGGAGAGAAAACAAGGAGAAGAAGCACTGCTGCAGGCTCCCTGCACCAGGCGCCCTGCAGAGGTTTATGTGCAACAGTTACCCACAGGCACTGCCATTATCCTTCCCACCTATGCAGTACTGAGGATTCAGCCCAGAGTCTTTGAAGCGAAAGACATCCCCAGCCCCTTTTTACGTTTTTATTTTGAGACAGGGTCTCACTAAGTTGCCAAGGGGCCCAGCCTGGGCTAGAACTTGCAGTCCTCCTGCCTCAGCCTCCCAGAGTGCCGAGGTATACACCACCCACACCCAGCTGCCATCCTTTTTGTAGGAGAAGAGCAAGATTCAGAGTAGCCCTGTGACTTGACTTCCCGGATGGTTCAGGGAAGAACTGAACAGAGGAGACACATTTTGTATCTCCTGGGAGGAGAAACTTATCTTGACACGGGTCATTTCTATTGAATGAATCAAAGAATATCTGGAAGTGAAGGGTGTCCTGTCAGCTGCTGAGAAGTCTCCGTCGTAGAATAGCAGGGTGCCAGGCTGGGGATGTAGTTTGTTCTCTTTAATCCTCTTCTCCTGTGACAGAGGGGCCGATACCAGACTTAAGTTTCTGTTCCGTGGGAAGACAGTAGCAGCAATGAACTCACCAAGCACTGGCCCCCTCTGGTAAGAGAAGAAACTAGGGCTGACCCTTTGCACTGCACCAATCAGCAGGTCCCTGAGGAATATGCATGCTGGGGTGGGGCCTCAGGAGGGACACGAACAGGTAGACTGTCCTCTCAGCCTGCCAAAAGGTCCTCATAGATGACGGCTCCTCTGGTTTCCCTCTTCCAAGGCCATGAATCCCAGCCCTCTCCAGGCCTGTTTGCCAGAAGCGACACTAGAATCCTGCTGGCTGCTCCTTCTTTGTTAGTGGAACCACCTGAGGTAGATGCTGTGGTCCTTGGCCAAGGAGCATCACTGCAAATTGGGGATTACAGTGAAGAGACAATGTGTTTTTTCTGTATCCAAGGAGTACCCCTGACTTCTCTCCTCACAGAGTTCTTCGTGCGGTATCATGTGATGGCAAAACTTCCCAGAGAAGGGCAATGGGGAAGAAAGCTAGGGAAGCCAGGACAGCTGAGGTCTTTTGGGGACTGCGAGCAGTGCTTTCCCATCCTAGATGCGCCCCCTTGGGATGCGTGTGAGCCCCTTTTCAGGGAAGAAGCAACTCTTTCCATCCAGAGCTGTGATGTAAAGTGGTTTCGTGGACACGGGTTAAAACCACTGAGAAAGGGAGAATCCAGGCAGGAAGCTGTGCAACTTTGCAGAACATCACATTCTCGGAGTCTTTCCAAATCCAGACGTGCTCGCTTTCACCATTACTCAGAATCACTGAGCTAAGTTTGTCAAAATCGAGTATCTCTCTGAAATAGTGCCACCTCTGTTAATCAGACCTCACTAAGTCTGAACCCTCGGTGACTCGAAAGCTGTCTAGCTCCCTCTTCCCACTGTCATTGAAATAAGAAAGCAAAAATATAAGAAAAGAAATCTCATCTCAGGGCTTCGGATGATGACTGTTAGTGGATATACTGGGCTTGACATTAACATGGGGATTGAGGTTCAGAATCTCAGGCCTGAGTCCTTTAGTAACTTCAAACATCAAAAGAAGAGGTTATGTGAGTCTTACATGCTGTCTATTAGAGCATTAAGAATAACTCAGATCTGAGAATGGTGGAAACCAAAAGGGTTTCCTGGATAATCCCTCACGATCCATAACTGTTCCTGTTTAGCATCTAAGGGAAATGTCTTGTACCTTCCCACTGATGCTAGGGTCAGGTTTCTTGGCTATTGTGGCCATCGTTCTGTGACATACTGGGGAAGAGCCCCAGAGGAGACTGAGCCCAAGGGATCAGGTTCTACTCCATACTCTAACCCCCTAACGCTCTGGTTGCAGATTCCTCGCCTGTGACAAGCTGGCTGAATTAGCTTAGCACAGGTTATCTTCGTGTGGGAAGGGAGAGAGGCAAGCAAGGAACAGGTCCCCTGCCTAGCAGGAAGAGGGAAAGGGCCTTTCTGACGAAGTCAGCAGATGGTTCGAGATGCATCAGTGGTAGATTTTGTTTCTCCTTGTGACCCTCCCTGCACTCTTTTGGGTATGGATTGCCTGTGCCTTTACCAGAATCACATTCCCTTTCCTCTGCCGGTGTCTAAATTCTACTTATCCTTCAAGGGCCAATTCAAAAGTTATCCCCTTAATAATTCCTCTATGACTAATTCCTTCCCTGAACTAACCCAGCATCAATCTGTGCCTCTTACAGGAGACTTTTCACTTTGCCTCATGTTCAAATATTACATGCCACCCTCTAGCCTCCCAGACACAGGGGTGACTTCCATATCTGCACATAGGAGGTGCTCAAATGACCACAGACCAAAGGAAGGAAGAAGTGAAATCCTGTATCTGGGCATAGCAAAATTACTCCACCTAAATACTTCAAAAATTTTTACGTTGAAATGCTTGTTGGGATCTTCTCATAACAACACTAAAGTAATCACATTTCAAATCCTATAACTTCTTTAGTTATGGCCTTTACTTTTGATCACTTCTTAGAATTTAGAGAAAACTTTAATTTCTAACAGTCAGATGACTGCCACACAGAGTGCTTTTCTCGTAGCCCTCAAATAAATGTCCATGACAACATTTCGGCCCAATCCTGCTGTGAAAATTTAATTCCTCTCTTGCAGCTCCTCTCAGGAATCAGAAAATAACACTTAGGGAACCAGTAATCTTTATTCAACACAAATAAAGGGGAAAATAATACCCATGGCTCCTTAAAGCGGTATATTGGCCACACGGCAGAAAGTATCTCATTGATATTAATGTGCTTACAGCTTATTACACAAAAATTAATTAAAAATTGAATAAGGCCAGAGCTCAAAATTCTGCAAGCCTGATTTCCCCACCAAAGCAGCTCACACAATGAATAGTTAAAATTCTAAGAGCATTAGTTTATCACAGTGCAGCATACAACTCCATTTTGGATCATTCCTTTTCAAAGGAAATGGGGTCTCTTTGTTGCTTTATGGATCTTCCATTCATATGTCACCTCTGGAAGGTGGGGAAATAGATCTCAGTGGACCTGATGCTATTGTTCTTTCATTCTTAGCTCAAGCTTCAGGCCCTAGAGAAACACCCAGTTATTTGCAAACCACAAATGGCCCAGCCTAGGAAAGAAGGCTGAAACTGCACAAGTGTCCCCTGGCCTCAGACATCTCTGCAGACTCATAGGAGACCCAAGAGAGGAACTCCTGACAGTCAGGCCAAGCTGACCCCTACCTCTGAGTCACCTCTCCCTGGAGTAGCTGGACAGAGTAGAAAGACCCCAAAGTCTGGAGTTAGACACTGGCAAGTGACTTTTTGTCTCTGAGCCACTCTCTGCACATGGCACCTGCCTTTGAGGGTCCCATCAAGCACTAGCTGAAGTCCTGTGAATGCTGTGCCTGGCACAGAGCAGACACCCAACATATGCTCCCACCATTTAAAACAAAACAAAAAGTTTCAGTCCAGCAGGTTAGCAGCTTCATTTATTTCCCTACCACAGAAAATGTTTGCAAGCCTCTTGCTGGTCAGGTCTGCTGTAACAGTAAACTGTTAAAAGGAAGAGCTGCTATTTCAGGATCTCTGCATTCCTAGAACCTTACACAGTCTTTGAATGTCGGTGGAACAAATGAATAAAAGAATAGAAAAGAATAACCACGATTATTGGACATCTACCACCAGCACCTTATGCATGGTAGCTTATGTCGTCTATACTTGGACCCTCAGAGTAGGTGCTACCTCTGTGACAGTTAAGATACCAAAGCCCAAAGAGCTTTATAGTGGCTCCACCTAAGCTAAGCAAATAACAGATATGCTGTATAAAATTGTCTATGCTCTTTCTTTTAAAAACTACAAATGGGCATTTAGCATGTGCCAGGCACTGAGGTAAATTTCCTACCTATATTTTAATCTAAATGTTAGAATCTTGTGGAATGAGTGGAATTCCAGATGGGGACACCGAGGCTCAGATCTCTTCTGTGTCTTTGCAGCCAAGCTGACCCGGCTGGTCTTCAGAAGCAGCCATGGGTATCCAGTACAGAAAACACCGAAGAGGAAGACTTCTCCCTTACGCTGCACCAAAGAAGGGCCCTTTGCACAGTTTCCAGTTGGGAAGGGAACAGGGTAGCCTAACCCAGAATCCTTTGTGGCTGCCATGCTCTGCTAGGATTGGCATCACAGGGCTGTTCCTCCCTGGCCCATTGGCCCCCAACTTCTCTCCAGGGCAATGGGAGCTGCCCCGCTGGCTGGCAGCCCACAGGGCTGGGCAGACGTAGTGCACAGATCCATGCACACTCACAAAGGCCTCCTGAAGTCACTCGGGCTCTCACTACCAGAAGCCAAAGCACCTAGCAGAAATCAGGGCAAACCATGGTGCTGCGGGGGAAAGTTCTCCCAGCCAGTGTCATCCCTGGAAGAAGGACCCACAGAACTGTGCCGAAGAAGAATGGTTCCTCAGAGCAAAGGACATGGGCGTGAAAACAAAGAGCCCTGTATGAGACCCTGTGCAAGTCCTCTTCCTCTCCAGGGAAGGGGATGGACTAACTCTGGAGCTTGATCACCTCCTTTTGGGCTCACAACCACCTATGCTTCAGGTATAAGGGTTTCATTATAGGTAAGAAGCCTGCAGGTCCCTAACTTCATCAGGAACAAGAGCTGATGGTGATACCTTAACCTCCCCTTCCAGGAAGACCTGTCTCTTAAGGACACCTCTCTCCCATTATACCTCAGGGTGCTCAAGTAAGGGATGAGTGTAGGAATTAAGATCATTATGTTGCTCCTTCCATTTCTGGCCTGTTTCCCAAAAGTCTATCTCCATGGTTTCTGCTATATCCTCATTTTTGAAAATGTTAACATTGTTGTAAGCAATAAAAAAGTTAAGTCATGGGTTTAATATGGGGATTATATTCTTTCTCAATATATAACAAGACATAGTGGTACCTCTGTTCATAAATTTGATTTGTTCTACAATTCGGAAAAGATGGCCACCGTTGTGTTTGTGTGGGAAAGGTGGTCATGATCATGTCTGTCACCTGATACAGAGTTTGCAAACAAAACAAAATTTTGCCTAATGTCTCTGGTTGCAAACCAAATTGTTTGCAAACCAAAGCATTTGTGAACCGAGGTACCACCATATATTGATAGCAATTGAGTATAAACTGCTTGTTCAAGTGACACCTACTAGGACCCTACCAGAGGCCTGTGGGGGAAAGGTCTATGAGTCTTGCCCCTCCCTCTGCATGGAGTGCATATTCCTTGGAAACACGCCATCTCTGGGTCCCATGTGCTCTGGGCCCCCGGGATGGACATGGGGCTGGGATGGGAGTGGATGTGGACTGGAACCTGACTGCAGCAGATGAGAGCACAGGGGAGATGGCGGCCGGAGGGGCTGCAGGCAGAGAGGGCTGCTGCGCCCAGAGCAGGAGACTCACAGGCGCGAGGAGGAGGAGGAGGGCAAGAGAAACACAGTCCACTGACATGACCTCTTCTGCCATAGCCATAGCATCCAACCCAAGGCCTGCCTTCCCAAGAGGGAAGGCTGGAGAGAGCTGCTGGCCAGTCTTTTAAGGCCAGTGGCATCCTTATGATAGCACACACTGCCCCACACAGCGGAGATCGCCCCTGCGTTTTACTTGGTTCTCCTTATTAGCCTAGCTTTTAACCGAACTTAGCACAACATAGAAAAATGTACAAATCCTAAATGTGTACAACTTGGTGGTCTTTCAAATCACACCTATAATCAGCAGCCAGATAAAGAAAACGATGTCAACTCCATCCTAGCAGTCCTCTCGTGCTTCCTTTTGGTCATACTCCTGTCCCAATTCCTAATATCAGAGATGGGTGTTTTCCATAGTCTTGTATCTGGCTTCTTTTGCTCTACCCTATATCTACATTATTCATCTACCTTGTCACATGGAACCACAGTTTTCTCATTTTCACTGTCCATTGTATAAATACACTACCATGCATGCATCCCACTCATAACAAGTGTTGGGTAGCACTCAGTTTGGGCCATCACGATGAATAACATTGCTATGGACACCCTAGTCCCTGGCTGTGCTTTCATTTCTCTAGGGTATACACACTAGGAGAGTCACAGTGCCTGTGCATGTTGAGGTGTAGTGAATGTGGAGTTTCCCAAAGTGACTACCTCAATCTCCAGTTCCACCAGCTCTGTGAAAGAGTTTTAGTTTCTCCATATCCTTGCCAACACCTGCCATATTTTTACCTTTTTAATTTGAGCCAATCTGGTGCATGTATAAATCACTCATATCTTGGTTCTATCCAAACTGTGTAATGACTCACAGGTTTGTGTCATTTCTCAAGAAAGCGATGGGGGGTGGGGTGGACAGTGCTGGACCCTGACAGCAGACACAGCCTCATGCTGGCTCTCCAGCTACTCGCTTCACGTCAGCATGGCCACCAGTCTTTACAAAGCTCTCGCATAGGGCTTTGCTTAGACTCTTACAGCACACTGATCAAAGCAGTCCAGGAGGGGATTATTTCAAGAGTTTATATAACTTTCCAAGTAAGTAACTGAGACTGAATTCAGGCTTCTCTTCTAATTTCAGTCCAGTGTTCTTTTGCTGAGCGTCTAGTGTCTTTTGATTCACTTTCTCCGCATTTCAAAGAAGAAGCTATCAAACTCCATGGCCTCTGAGGCTCCTTCCAGTACAAAGGTGGCAGACTGTACATGTGTGTGTGGTTCACCCACCAAGTACATAAGAAATGAAAGAACTGTGCCCTCTCCTATGGAAGAGGAAATAGCCAAGCTCACATGGCAACTCAGACATCAAATGAATCAGTCTTGGTGAAGACTTCACTACTGGGGATTTCAGACACTGGGAGAGACTAGGAGCAAGTAGAGATCATCAGCTTGCTCATAACAAAATATATTTTGCAGACAGATTTTTTAATTTGGGAGTCCCTGTAACTGGAGCACCCAACCATTCATTTACCTGCACATCCAATCCCTGAGCCATCTAGCTGTCCTCTCATCAAATCATCTGTCCATCTGTCATTCCGCAAGCATTTACAGAACATCTTTTCTGCTAACGCCATGCTAGTTCTGGGGGTTGTAGAAATGAATGAGAAACACTCCCTACTCTCAAGAAAATCTCAATCTAAGCAAATGTCTCATACTATAACACCTCTTTATAGTTTCAGTCTCTAGACAGCCTTACCTCTCTGCAATTCCCAAATCATCTATTATTAAATCTGGTGCAAAGTGTTCCAAAGATAAATTTGGATGAACTATTAATCCCTGAGAATTCAAAAAAAAAAGAACTCAAATGTGTGTTTCTGTCATTCCCCATTGCCTCTCTCTAGATTAAGCAGCAAGTCTTGGAGCTTTCTGTACCATGGTCCCTTCCTCACGCCACCTCCTTTCCCAGTGGTCCTGACAGGTGAGCACATCTGGGCAACAGGTTCTACCCACAGCCCCAGGAGACCCCTCCACCACCAACACACTTCTCAGCCTTCTCATGGCTTGAGATGGCTTTTTGCAAAGCTTTGATGAGGCTCACCTGCAGTTCCTCTGCTCTAAAGATAGCAAGAAAGTTCATGTTTGCAAAAGAGCAAATGGTTGCCAAACCCAGCATTTCAACAACACAGTAAGAAAAAAAAATTCAGAAAAGATGAGCAGCTTCCAGACCAGAGCAATAAAAGACACAAAAGTCACCCAGACTCTAGCACAGTGACAGTCCCTCAGTGCTTCTGATTCTAACCCACCAGGGCTCAGCTCCCAGAGTCAAGGCCATCGAATTAGGGTCCACTAACATTTTTTGAGCTCCTATTAATAGTGGATCCACCCAGTAGCTGAGTGTTACGCTTGCCTCTCCTCTCTCCCAAATATTATTAAACACCAAGTCCCACAAACGGTCTGTTTCTGGGATCCATCCCCAGTGATCATTCCTTACCGCTACCGTCTGAGGCCAGCTCACTAGTCTCCTACTGGGACTCCCAGAATACGGTCCTAACAGGCCTCCCTGAGTCTGCTGTGCCCACTCACAACACCTCTCTGCCACAAAGCCTCCCACACCTTTGAATGACCCTCAGAAAATGCCCAACTCCTTTCAATGATTTATTTGCAAGGCCTTCTGCATGATCCTTTCCTACTTCATCTCTACCTATTCTTCCTTGGCTTTTGCTCCCAGCCACATTTCTTCAGTGACCCCCTCATCTGAGTGTAAAATCAGAGGAATTCCAATGATGAAAGCCCTGTAGCACCTGCACAATCCCCTCTGGCAATGCTGTTCTCATTGCTAATGCTTCCCTCCATGTCGGCCTTTTTATTCTCAGTGTCTAGATTGTAGGCTTTCTGAAAAAGACCCTTTGCACATTCCGTTTCCTGCCCACCCTCAGTCCCGAACACACAGCCTTCCAGACAGGAAGTCCGAAGTGAGCACTGCGGGACTGTGAGCTTGGTTACGTGGTATACCACTTGCCCGAACCTCGTGCCAGAAAGTCAACAGTCTCAGAACAGACATTTGGGTTTCTTTCTCAGCTCAGGAAAGAGCCATGAGCTATGTGACCTTGGGCAGATGACTTCATCTGGCTGTGCCTCAATTTCTTCATCTTTACAAGTATGACCCTAATAGCTTCCTTTTCTGTTCATACAGTGAGATCCCAGGGGTGAGGCTGCTTCACAAAAGGAAGAAGCCCCATGCAGGGTGGATCTAAGCAAAGCCATGCTCTCCAGTAAGCCCGTTTGTGGTCTTCTGGCCACCCAGACAGAAGGAAAGAGTTCCTACATGCCTGCCAGCTGCCCTCTCTTGCTACAGTCTCAGAGCACCCTGAGGTTGAGCTAAGAGCCTCTCAATAAATAACAAATGGATCCCAGTGAGAAGGAAGAAATCTGGAAGACAGGCAGAAGAAAGAGACTCCAGCCACAAATAGAACCTGGACATCTCTGTCTCTAGAGTCTTGCACTGAAGGAAAAAGGCCCTAAATCCATGTGAGAAGAGAATGGGAATTCTCTCAATAGCACATGGGTAGAGAATACACTCTGGAAACCAGGGAGGTCCTCTGCACCCCGCAGCTCTAGCAGTTTCCACCGTTTCAGGAGTTAAATTAGTTCCAAGGTAGTATGAACATTTTCAGAATGTCGTCCTTGGAGCAGCAGCAATGACTGGGGAGTTGCTAAAATGAAGACTCCCAGACTTCACCCAGCCTCAATGAATTAGAAGCTGCAGGGATAGGACCACACAGTGTGGGTCTGCAGGAGCCCATGGACTGCCACAGCGGGCCATGTGCAAGGACCATGCAGCAGCCAGAGCAAAGCACAGAGAAGGGACCCAGGACAGAGCCCTTCCGTCTAACCGAGTGTCAGTGTGATCCACACCACCAACGTGGGTGTCCCCATATTTCAGACTAGCAGAAGAGGGGGCTGATGTTAGGTTGCTGTGTATACACATGTCTGTGGTTCCCTCCTGCTCAATAGTACTAATCCTGGAGCCCAAGCACAGCCTTGAGAATAGGGCTCAAAAAAAAAAAAAAAAAAAAAAAA
>NW_022900928.1:10927502-10934508 GCF_012274545.1 Fukomys damarensis
AAAAAAAAAAAGATTTATACCTGCCTGCCCTTCTTCCCCTACTGCCAGGAAAACAATGGCTACAAAGATGCACCTCTTGGTCCCTGCTCATCCTAGAGAGTCTCACCATTGAGAGAGAAGATGAGGGTAAACATGGGACAAAAACTTGTTAAGTGGTATTTCAGTGAGCACATTTAGATCCACCATGCACATTTGCTTTCTTGGTTTTCTCCCTGCCCTCTCGTAAAGAGAAAAGATTCTCACTTGCTGGGAGAGAGACAAACTCCATGCATATATTGAAGTCACAAAGAAGCCCTCCACATTGCATGTAATGGGATTTGGGGTTGTGATAGGCAGGGGTGGAGAGAAGCTACAGATGCAAGAAAACTGGAGGGGAGGCAAAAGGCACTTTTCACCAGGGATTGCTTCAGCCGCTCGTGAACATCTTTGATATCTCTGGGAAGCACCAATAATGGGATCGCAGTTACTTTTAAATTTGAATTTAATTACTTTTAATCTTGATTTTAATTGTTAATCCTTGGATAAAAGGCTCTGGAACTAGATGATGTGCTCTCCTGGCCTTATGAGGTTACCCATACAATCTGACAACTGCGGTACTAGTAGCAGGCTGTAGGGACAGTGTGCTATGCGGACAGCTCAGCCTGCTCAAGCCAGGAGGGGATGCTTCTCCACACAGGAGACATCTACACAGGGTCTGGAGGAGTAGACAGAGGCAGTCGGGTGACAAGGGGCAGCTAGCTGCTCAATCAAAGGTCCTATATTTCTAAATGCAATTTGGGGCAAAAGACCAATAACTTTCAACAAAAGAGTGAGCCACCATCTGAATATAACAAAGAGGGCAGCTAGGTCTTCCTTGGATGGGTGACATTTGCCTCAATTACTCATAGAGAGCTGATGATCAGCCAGTGGGCCGTTGGTGGCTGCCTGAGCTGAAATCCTGAAGAGTTCGCCAGTGCTGAGGTGCCAGGTCTTTCCCTTTGCCAGGCCTCTTGCTAAGAGCACCAACTCTTGTCTACAGCTCTTGTCATCCACCTCCTCTGTCCAAGTCCTTGGAAAATCAGAATGTTCCACCATTGTTCATCCCTTATGATAGCAGCACCGTTTCTATTCTCCTTCACTGGAAAATGCACTCAGTTTAAGAGAGAACTGAGAACAAAATACCAATATGATGTTATTCCCACTTTCTAGATGAAGAAACTGAGGCCCAGCCAATGTGTCACGAAGCCAGATTGATCCCAGGTAAGCGTGGGACCAAAGCCTGCTGCTTTTTTCCCCCACAAAGTTCCTCTGACTTTTATCCCAACTCTTACCACACACTGTGCCTATCCCTGTCCCTCACACTCTGCTGTGACATTCCTAAGTGGTTTCCTAATTCCCAGCAGAGCACCTAAGTGCTGGGGAACACGTGCAATGAATTAACTGAAGGGAAGGGCCCTTCTTGTGTCAAGCAATCTGGGATACTGGTCCCATCATGAAGTCTGAGACCCCTACCTGCAAACACTAGCCCTCCGACCTATCACCCACATTTTGCTCAATTCTCAACAAAAACAAGAAATGAAAATCCCCACCTGGAGTCCTCAGGAGCATCAGCACAGTGGCCGGGAGTGCAGATGCTAGAACCGAATTCCCTGAGTTCAACTCCTACACTAACTGTGGGGCCTTGGATACACTGGTTAACCTCCCGTGCTTCAGTTCCCTTATTTATAAGGTAAAGAT
The DNA here is from genome assembly GCF_012274545.1 of Fukomys damarensis. NCBI lineage: Eukaryota > Metazoa > Chordata > Mammalia > Rodentia > Bathyergidae > Fukomys > Fukomys damarensis. Next base: position 10,929,219 of record NW_022900928.1, read on the forward strand.
AATAGCACCTCTGTTGTAGAGGTGGGATGGAGAGCAAGTGTGTTAATATTTTAAATGCTTAGCATGGTGCCTGGCACACTGACTGCCAAGAGTGTGTTGAATATATAATCAGGCAGGGCTTAGCTGGAAACCACAAGAGAATCAGAACGAGGATCCAGATGGGAGAGAAGACAAAAGGGAGCAAAGATCCCAGAGGAGAAGGTGACGAAGTTGTCACCCTTATATGTAGCCATGGCTGCCCCAACCTGTCTTCTAGCTCCTGAAAAGGTCCCCCGCTGTCTGTACCCGCTAAACCAAGGCAGGAACTGAGTGGGATAGAGAAGTGGGATACACAGAGATGCTGGGGTAGGAGATGCTCTGGACACCAGGGGCCTCTCTGGGGGGTCCCGTCTCTCCTGTGCACGGCAGATCAGGGATGCTTCTCAGAGGAGCCCTCAGCCCCTTGTCTGGTGCCAGGCCGCCCAACACACCCTACTGCATCCTGAGCCTCTGGTCCAGCCCAGAACACTCAGTCACTTCTTTTCATGTCTGGATCAGGTAAAACTCCCAACCTTGGAGTCAACTAGACTTGGGTCTGTATCTCACCTCTGCAGCCAATGTTCTGAGTGACCTTTAGTAAGGAACCACTCCCTCTGAGCCCCAGCTTCTTGATTCTAAAACATGGGCCAAGGTAACCAAGTCCACCTTCAAGGGTTTTGGAGAGAACTAAGTTGAATAGTGCAGGTCAACCATGGCATGGAGCCGGGAGCATCACAGGAGCTCTGGATATTTGCTGAAGGAATGAATGAGGGAAGGACAAGTCAGATGAGGGAGTCTCGCAGTTGGGCTATTCCATGGCCTCCACAATTCCATTTAGACAGTTGAACAGCCTAGCACCAAACCACGCCTTCCCCTGTGAACCCTTCGGACAGCTCACCAGACAGCCAAGGGCCATTCCCACCCACATGACAGTAGAAGGGGAGGGACAGTGTCCAGACTCCATCCCCCAGCCAAGCACCCAGCTGAGAGCTTAGGGAGCAGCAGGGAGTGAAGAGAAGGTTCAAAGAGAAACCCAGCTCTGCTAGAGAACGACCAGGACAGGCAAAGCCTAAATTAGTCTCCATGCTTTGTTAAATCTGGAAGTCATGTTTTAGTAAAACACCACTGTTTGAGGAGGGGATTCCTTTCTTCCTTTCTCTTTCAAATCCTCAAGCCCCATTCAGCTTCTACGTTTACAGAAGAAACCCAAGTCTTTCTTGCTTCCCAAAGGCCCAGCAAACATGGTTGGGCCAATGATTCGCTCACCAAGGGAAGCTGATGTTCCCAAAGGAGGAAAAAAGGCGTGTAATTTACATGGCTTAATATACTCATTAAGGGTTTAATTGGAGTCACTTTGCCACTGATCCTCCAACAGCCCCCATTCTTCCCCCATTTAATTAACAGAGTAACCTTTAGCTTCACAACACATAAAGACAAGTATAAAAGAGGGCACTCTATCCACATTCCCGACCAGATCCTGCCAGACAGCTTAAAACCCAGTGGGACTCCTGAGTTTTGGGGCTGCTTGTCTTCAGTTTGGGGTATTAACATCCTCAGAAAACAGTCTGTAGGATCTGAGTGAGCCATGCCTGGATTCCCTTCCTGGCTCTGCCATTCAGTAGCAGTAACCTTGAGCAAGATATTTAATTTTTCTGACCCTCAGTTTCTCATCTGTAACATACTTATAATAATCAAACAGATCATTCACGGCATTGCTGTGAGGCTCAAAGGAGGGTAACATTTGCTGTGAACCCAACACAGTGCTTGGCGCTGAGGAAGTGAACCGGAAAGGCCTGCAGTTGAGTCATTTTGCTGAAGTCACAGGATAGAGGGCAAGGAGTTTTAGGGCAGCAGGAACCGAACTGCTAAGGGCTTCCTGAACAGTGGTCAAACTTATTTTACCTTGATGGAAACACAAAACCATTTATGAGGAACCACATAAAATATTTCCGGCTAAAAACCTACATGGAGTGACAGCTCACAATCCTCTGTAGGTAATCAAGGTTCCAAATATTTCAACTGCTTGCCGTGGCCTCGACTGGTGAGCAGCCCCCACCTCTCCCAACCTCTTCTTCCTGCCCTTTCCCTGCCCACTTGCAACATGAAATATAAATAATTAATGCTATCCAATTACCCAAGCCGAAAATAAATAAAGGGTGTATTGGATTTCCCCCCGCACCCGCCATCCGGAGCGGGAGGCATCCCATACGCAGGTGTCTGCATCTCGAAAGCCATTTGCGTGGGGCCGCACAGTGGGTACCAGGGTTAGTTAAAGCTCGCTTCATTATGGTGGCATTGGGGCAGATGGGAACGGACGGCGCTGGGCTGTTTTCATAGGGAAATGTGTGCAGAGTCCCAGGTCAGCCTAGTGATAAATGGGCTTCCTGACAATTTGCTGGGAGCACACATCTTGGGGGACTCCTGAGGTCATGAAATGTCTGCTGTTAAGCTACACAATTTTCTTTACTTATCAGTCCCAGCCACATCACACACACATATTTGAACAATGAAACAAAGGGCAGTGTGCATTATCATGCCCCAGCCGGCGAGCGGAGGGGCACGAAGCCAGACGGCACTGATTGGACAAAAGCCCCGGGACACAGAGAATGCGGCCTGCAGAGGGAAGGAACGCTGGACTGCCTTTGAAAGTAGCGATGGGGGTAAGGGGGAGGAGGGGCACTGGGGACAAGGGCCCGGAGGAACATCCTCCAAAGAGCACAAGTTCCAGGGCTTCTGCAGCAGCCTGTGCCGTCCACACAGCAGCCAGGGGAGCTCTGCAAAGCGCAGCTCCCATTAGCATGGAAGAAAGTCAAACTCCTTGGCATGCTGAGAAAGCCTTCCATGTTCTGGACGCGTTCTGTACCTCTGCACTCCTCCTCCATAGCTTCTCCAGTCTGGTCTATGCTCTGACGGCACCCACAGGACTTTGCTGCCCTCTCCACCCTCAATAACTGACTCACTCCCAGCCATCCTTCCTCCCGGAAGTCTTCCCCAAACAGCATCCCCCAGGGGTCTGGTGCTGCACCTGGCACAGCCCCGTTCACCTGGATTGCTGGGAACTCCTTGCCTGTCGATGTTACACCACTCGGCCAGGCTCTGCCTCGGGGTATTCATGGAATCCCACACCCTGCCAGGCACACTACAGACTCTGAAAACCACCTCTGCCATGAGTGAATAGATCTGTGGAGAAAGAACCTTGATGCTGCCAGGAGGCAGCAGTCCTAAGAGGCCACACTCAGGTCCTGCCAAGTAGGGTCAGGACCCCCGCAACTCCTCCCCTGCCTTCAACCAAATGAGCCTCCATTTGGCATAAGAGACAGAGATTAAGTGAGTTAGCAAAGTTAAAACCTGTACAGCGGAAACAAAGCCCCTGGAAAGGAGTTTGGACATTGCCTCAAAAGAGGGAGGAGAGGTGGGTATGGAATATGGTTTGTGATCCAGAAGTTTGGGCCAGGGAGAGAAGGTGCCAAAGAATCATGAGCAGCAGGAAAGAAGGTGATTCCAAGGAAACTTCTTAATCATGAGTACTGTATATGCTGCTACTTGTGGAGTGGGCTATAAGGGTCTGGAAGAGAGAAGGGCCTCCTGGCTGTAAGGGAGGTAGGGCAGGGGGCCTGGCTCCTCTGTAAGAAAATGGAGACAGTGGAGCTTCTATGAGATCAATAAGCTGGGATCGTTGGAAAAGGGAAGTCAGCATAAAGACACAGTGGAGGAGACTTGGAGAGAACCAATGAACTCAGGGGAGACCTGGAAGTCTCAGGAAGTGGCTCTTGCTTCCATGTGAGCCGTGGCTTTCTGCAAGTCTCCTGGTTTCTGTTTCACTTTTTCCTTTTCTGAAAAACACTCCCCTCTGTAGTCTGTTAGCACTTTGCCACTCCTCAGGGGCATCCCTCTTCCTATAATTTAATCTCCTCACATTCTAATTGGTAGAGTCTTCATTTAATAGATGAGGAAACCAAGGACCAGCAAAACAGAGTAATCTGTCCCAGCCACCTGGCGTGTGTGGGTGGCCACGCTCAGCTTCAAAGCCAGTACAAGTCCCAAGTGTGTGCGCTTTCAAGCTCACAGGCTGCCAGGTAGCCTGAATCCACCCCCTAGCCGTGACTGGAGGCAGAAGACAGGACCCAAGCCAGCTTGCATCCAAAGCAAAGCTTGGCACAATGTGCTCCACCTCCCCCCGTCTCAGCAAGCGCACGCAGCTCATTCCTTCTATTTGTTTCTCCGTACCCAGCCTCAAACTGCACACCCTGCCCACCACACTGTGATCCTGCTACTCTGATCAATGGCCTCATCTTAGCTAATGAGCAATCCACACCGGGGTAATTATGCGTGATGATAATGTCATGTGGGATCCCTTCTAGATGACACTGCCATTTTTACAGGGCTTTTTTGGGCAACCCAATGGCTACCCTAAAAGGCCAAGTAAAAGTAAGGAAAAGAGAATGGTCACCGTTTCCCAGTTCTCCCACTCTATGCTGGGCACAGGTACAGATGCCAGAACTAAGACCCAGCGACACTCAATAGCTCATCCGGTGCCACAGCTGGAAAGTGGCAGGACAAGCTTCCAACATCAGCCTGCCCGAATCGCAAACGTGGCTCTGTGCTGTTTTCCAAATGAGCCTCGTGTGGGGACCTGGGGCGGATTTCTATGCACAGGGCAGGATTTGCAGGACAGACTAGTCTTTTGACAGACAAACCTTTTCACTCCTTCTGATATGGAGAAATAAGTGCAGCCCTGACAATAAAACAAACTCGGTGAAGAAAAGAAGTGACGAGAAAGGAGAGGGATCATTTGTCACTGGAGGGGGAGGCGGTGGGAGACCCAGGTGGGAGAGGGGAAGTGGAGAAAATCTGCCCAATGTCAGAATGTGGGTGAAAAATTGTCAGTATCCTGGCAGGCACCTCCCGGACATCTGCTTCTCTATTTGTTTAGGGGATCTGGAGGCCCAAGACCAGCAGCCTTCAGCGAACTTGTCAATGAGTACTTCTCTTATGACCATTCACTGGCATCGGGATTCTGGGCTTTTCTAGGACAGTCTTCTGGGGACAAAGGACAAAATATTTGTGATGGACAAGTCAGCCACCTTTGCCTCTGTCCTTGATCCAAAATCTCCATCCACTGCCTTGTGTGGTCAGTACTCCTGGTCAGGGAACACAGGGAGGAGGAAAGGCAACCCAGATGTTCCACAATGGAGTTCTGAAGACCAGACAGACAGCACTTCCAAATTAAAACTAAAAAAAAAAAAAAAAAAAAAAAAAAAAAAAAAAAAAA
>NW_022900928.1:10934679-10965162 GCF_012274545.1 Fukomys damarensis
AAAAAAAAAAAAAAAAAAAAAAAAAAAAAAAAAAAAAAGGAAGAAAAAAGCCATTTTACCCTCCATTCTGTGATTCCCTGCTAAATAGGAGCGTGGATTTAAAATATAATCATGAATCCATTGAAAGGAAATAAATCAAGGAGTAAATGTTTAAAGTGCAAAACCGCTGAGCTCTTGGGTTGTGATCACTTGATTTAGCATAAAAATTAAGAGTTAGTGTTTTCTAAGATGGAGGCACATTTAAAATTTGCTTAAATGACAGATGCCATTAATTTTTTAAAAAATAATCTGATTTGCAATGCAGCCTACAACATAAAAAAACATCTCACTGTTCTGAATGTGGCCTCGGAGCTGCAGAAGTTGTATCTACAGAAGCATCCACAAAAGATGGGGGCTAATTTCCCACTCTTGGTCTCATGGGCTCAGGCAAATGAAGTCTGATCTTGCCTCCCACAGCTCCTTTCGGGAGCCGATGCTCAGCCCGGGTGAGGTGCTAGTGAGGCCCAGGGACACCGCCGACCGTTGAGGAGACAAGTGCGTGTGTGCAATGAGGCCTCCCTCCTCTCTCACCTGGGTGTCCCGAGCACTCCTCACTCTGCCCTCTTTCCTCTGATAAACTCTCCACCTAAGTATCATCTCTGTCACACACAACGTGAGCACTGGGCTCATGGCTACAATCCCATCCCAACCCGTGTCCACCCCAGCTCCACGGAGGAGACCTAATCACTCAGCAGAGCCTTCGGCAAAGCTCTGGAAAGTCAAGCCCCCAACCTCTCTGTCCTCCATCCTGTGCTCAAGCTGTCCCTCCATCTTATCTTCACAATGCTAGGACCCACCTCCCCTTTTGCCTGATAGCACGCTCTTCACCTGGCTTCTCTGCTGTTCTAAAACAGGCCCAGCCTGCTCCCACCTCACAGCCTTTGCGTGACTATTTTTCTACAGTGAGAACCAGTGTTTCCTTACAAAGCCACGTAGGTGACACAGAGTCCTTGCTCCCACCAGGCTCCTCACAAGGATCCCAGAGACCTCCTCCGACCACCCCATCTAAAACCACACGCCCGCCCCTAGCCACACTCTCCACCCCTTACACTGGTTAAGCCCCCACAGTAGCCCGTGGTACCCACATCTGTAACTGGCTGTCTTCTCGCAGTACAATGGAAGCTCATGATAGCACCAGGGATATGGCACATTATCTGCCTGCCGTGCACAGGACAGTGCCGCCACCCCATTGTCGGTCTCGGTGAATACAGACAGCATGAACTAACTGAATGAATGAAGAGCATCCTGGTCTGTTTGCCCTTCCCCAAATAGAGCGTGCCGCCATGCTCGCTATGTTGTTGCCTTGACACGGTGTGCTCATCCTCCCTTTTCTCTCGCTAGGTTAACCTAGCTTTGCTTCTCTGCGAAATTCCATGTGTCCTCCCACCTTACCAGGCCTGGTGAGGGTGCCCTTCTATGTGCCTTGCCACACCGTCTCTTACTGCACCAGAGTGTAATTGTTGCTGTGCACTGCTGCCTCCCAGGAAGTGCATGTTATTTTTCCCATATGTCACAGCACCCAGCAAAGGCCTGGCACATGGCAAATACGCCATCAACGTTTGCTGACTTAGCAAGTATGTGCTCATTATCACCGATATCCATTGAGCACTTACTATTTGCGTGTGGGTGTTGTAAGCATTTCACAAAGATTAGTTCATCAACCTTTCAACACTGTAAGGGTGCTAATATAACCCCATGTTTCAGATGTGGAAACAGAAGTATGAAGAGGTTAAATGAATTGCCCTGAATTCATAGAGCGTGAGCAGCTGTGAGCGTACCCCATCTCTGCAGCCCAGGTTCTTCACCACCACTGTTCCATTGCCTTACTTTGGCAACTAAGCTCGGCTGTTAGCTGAGTGCCTCGGAGCGACTGACGGAGCACACTTTTGGATATGTCTGGGTAGTCATGGAGCATGGCCTCAGGTTCTATATCTGGGCCCTTGTCCCTTCCTCTCCGGCACTGTGCTCTGCTCTTGTCTCTGGCCACCATGAACTAAGCAGCTTTGCTCTGCCACATGCTTCCACTATGATGTTCCTGCCTTGAAGCCAGACGGCCATGGACTGAAACCCCCTAAAACTGTAAGTTAAATTAAACCTCTCCTCCTTTCAGTTGTGGGTATCGAGTACTGTGTCCCAGAAATGGGTAAGCTGACTGCTACTATAAGGAGCGAAGGAAGGACAAGTGTAGCATCTTAAATAATATTCTTCTGTCCTCCACTGTTCTCTGCTCTCAATGCTCCCTCTGTTTATTCTTCCTCTGAACTGCACCATAAATGTTCTCATCTATGCAGTTAGCAGGTTACTTGCTGAGGACACCCAATGTGCTAGGCACTGTGCTGAAAGATGGAGCTGACCAGAGAGAAGGATGCTTGCTGGGAGCTGCTAAGTCACACGGGTACACACGACAGACCACACTAAAGCTATCTAGTAACTGTCTCTGAGTTGCTTACCGTGTGCCAGGAGCTGTTCTGGAGCCTGAGGATAAAGCAGTAGTCACCCACCCTCAAATAAGCAAAAAAAAAAACAACAAAAAAAAAAAAAAAAAAAAAAAAAAAAAAAACAAAGAACAGACAGAATATGCAAGTGTTTTATGAATTACATTCTAAGTGTAATGACGGGGAAAAAGCAGCAGACAGTGAAGGAAGTACACGAAGACATTTTGGCACACAGAGCTAAGTAAGTTGCTCAAGGCCAGGGACTAGCAAGTCTTAATGTGAGCCCTGGAGCCCATGCTGCTGGGCACCTCGCTGGCAACCGCTTATTGTCTGGAGAGGTGCTGTTGGGATGAGGTGTCGGGGAACTGTGTGACACTGGCAGGGCCACCACTCTTAAACTTCAGACTCTTGAATGAAAAGCAAGACCACAAGACTAGATCAGAGCCTGGCTATCTTCCACAGGGAGTAAAGGACCCTCCAAAACCACAGGAAGAATTTAGTGCACATGGGAACGTGTTTCTTCAGTGTGGTGCCACAGGCAAATGAAATTTAAGTGGCCTGTGGCCCCCTAAAAGTGCAGTAAATCATCCCTTGTGGAATCTCATTTTCTGTGAAATAAAACAAGAAATATACTGTGTACTTTTGTACCAATATGCAGTGCTCATGCATGGAAGGAGACAAATGTAGACAAGTTGGTCCCTGAGTAAAAGATCTTCAAAATCTTCAATGATTTTCTGTGTGTCTGGGTTACCCTATGATTTGCGATACCTCCTCAGTCCCCACTTCAGTCTGGACATTGAAGATCCATGCAGCCCTCCCTGGCCCTCATGCCATTAAGGCCAAATAAAGCAGAGCTGCACAGCTGTGATTTCATAAATGGACCCAGTAAATCCAACAGTAAAACATTTTACTAGGTGGGAAATGCCATACATACGTTATTTATTTGCCCATCAAACCATGAATAAAACAACTTCAGTTTTACGGGGGTACAGTTTGATTCCCTGCTTGTCAATGCATGGCTGCTGGTATGGTCAGTGGGATCTGGTTTTGTCTTTATATTTTACATTAATTTCCTAAACAAAAATAAACTTGGCTGTATGATACTTGGGTCTTAAAAAGTCACTTAACATTAAAGCATCTTTCAATAATGCATTCACATATAAAATATATTCTTAAAGACAAACAGAAAGAATTAATATTTTATGGGCTACAACCCACAAATGTCTTCAGAAGCACAGATAGCATTGATTGCTTCCTAAACCCACTAAGTTCTATTTTGGGCTCCAATGGCTGGAGACAGTCTGCTCGGCAGTAGAAGTTATGTTGGCAGCACAGTGATTTAGAGGTGGCCCACATTTTGATGAACTTCGGCTTCTGACACCAGGTGATAAAGAGACTCTAATAAGAAGACATGGCCCCCAGCACACCCCCGCCATTTCCCACAGCTACATATTAGCCGGTTGGCTCCCGATTGCTCTTCAGTAATGAAATCTGAATTAATCATACAGGTCCACCCCACCCACCAAAAGGTCACGACGGGGCCATTTCCCATCAAGGTGACGATAATGATTATAATACTAGCAGCTCTCATTTATGCAAAGGATAATGTGTGTTCTACATCACCTCAGGACACCATTCATGTCATAGGCCGGAGGGTGACAGCAAAATGTCTGGAGGCGTGGGTACCATTTTCTAACTCTCTATACAAGGGGTGGCTGAAAATACCATGAATGTTTACATTTAAAAATAGTTCTCACAACAGAAGACACATCGCCACTAATCCCCTCACAGTACTCCCCTCGCTTCGAGCACGCTTTATCGTTCTTGGCACTTTCAGAAGCAGTTCTGGAGTCCTCTTTTGTGAGGGTCTATGGGAGACATGATCAAAAATACAGCAAATCTGTTGCCAGTTGCCATCCAACAGAAAAGCAAGCCTGTGAAAAGACACTGCTGTGTCTTCACCCACCTTATTCACCACATCTGGCACCATGCAACTCTTGGCGTTTCCACAAAGTTAAAATGACCATAAATGTAAAGATTTTGAATTGATTCAGGACACTGAGGTGGCCCTGACAGCACAACTAAAAACTCTCAGGAAAGAGAATGTCCAGCACCATTTCAGAAAGTGGCAAGAACAATGCGATGAGTGTGTTTGAAGAGAAGGGGAGCATTTTGAGGGGTGATACGTCTTCTACTGTGATAAATGTTTTAAAAATTCAATCATGCAACATATTTGTCGAATACACCCAATAGTACATTCTCCCACGTCTTGTGGGTTAGGAATCATAATGCCCACTCTACATTTGAGGAAATAGATTTGGGCAGGTCAGTGATTTATGAACCTGCACGGTTAGCCAGGGTTGATGGTGAGATTCAGACCTATTCCACTGGATTCCAAACTCCATGTTGTTTCCCCTGTACTGTGTTTGAACAACATACAAACTGGCCAATAAGAGGGACCAGTGTGATTCCGAGAGACTGGAGCAGACGGGAAAGCCAGGCCAGGGCTTCTTGATCACCCAGATAGAACCTTCAGAGCAGGAAAAATGTCTCTTCCCCCAGAGGCATCTCTGTAACCTGGCAGGGAGATGAGTCCCTACTTCTTTGATAAAGAACTTATCTCCTCTTCCTCGTGGCTCCATGCCTCATAGCCTCATAGCCCATTCTCCAAAGCGCCTACTGAATTAAATCCTGCCCTCTAAGTTGCATCTGTCCTATACAGAAGGGCTCAGTCTTTCCCCTGCCCACTTCTCCAGTCACATTTTCCTACTCACCCCCAATCCCACAACACCCAGAAAGACTTGGAGTCTCACCAGGGTGCCAGACCCTTTGTAGTGTCATCAGCTCTTACCTCAGCGTCTTCTTATACTCTCACTGTCTCCTCCTGCCCGGAAATTACTCTTAGTCTTTAGGACTCTTAATTTCCATCACCTCCTGCAGCAATTCTTGCCTGAAACCCAGGTGACAGATCTTTGTGTGTGCAATACAGTATTAAGATGCAGATACAATAAGATTACTGACATTTAGAAATGGGAAGAAAGGAGCTAAAGGTGTAGGGAAGGTGGGATGGGTAGGGGAAGGGTAATAAGGGAAAAGAAAAAAATGTGAGATAATGAAAAGATGAAAATAAAGTGTTTGTAGATGGGGAGGGGAGGAGGGGGTGAAGGGAGGGCAGGAGTAAGGGGAAAAAATGAGAATCAAGACTTGTCATGTAGAGGTACAAGATCCCAACAATGAATGTAACTGTACTGTATCCCTAAAATGTACCAATAAACTCAATTAAAGCTGAAAAAAAAAAGATACAGATACAATGCTCAGGAGATCTCTAAAAGAGAAGGCAACTCTGCAAGATGGGATAACATGAATCAACCTTGAGGACATTGCGCTCAGTGCAATGAGCCAGGCACAGAAGGTCAAACATCACATTTTCCACTTACAAGAGGCATCTAAAATGGGCAAGTTCTTAGAAGCAAAGAAGAGAATGGCGGACAGTGAACTGGAAAGCATCTTTGGTTATATTCTCTAGCACAGCTGCTGAGGAGTTTCTGCTGAATAAATGAAGGAGCTCTAAGTTACCTGGATTTTCATTCTACTCCTTCACTTTTGGGCAAGTCAGTAATCAACAGAGAGAAGCCACCCTTCTCCAAGCCACCTATCCATACTCTGCGCTCAACACAGACCATGCGTCCCCTGATAATCTTCCTCTTCCCTCAGACTGTCTCACTGCACAGGGCTCATAAATACATTCTCATATAAGTAACCTACGTAGTGAAATGGAGAAGGGAGGACTTTGGGAGAACACTGGTCTCGGATGGAGAAAAATACACATATGCACAGTGTGTTCTGTTTAATCCTCCTCAGAAGTTCCATCTCTTCCTCACAAGATGAAAGCAGATAAAATCAGCCAGCTCTGACAGAGCCCTCCACTAGGCGAGGTACTGTGTGTGCATTAAACCCTTATAAAGCCTCTGAAAGCACACAGTACTTATACTCATTTTGTAGATGAAAAACCAAGGCAGAGAGTTCCTAGGCAACTGGCTCATGATCAGACAAATAACTAGGAGCAGACCTAGAATTTGAATAAAGATAAGGGCCATTGTTCTTTCCAAGATACCAGGCTGCTTCCTGGAGCTAAAAAACATAATAATAATAATGGTCCCTTCCTTTTGAGGCTTCTATTGGAGCCAATGCAGCTCAGTTTCTAGTAGCCAACAGAGGCTGACGAAGTGGCTCCTAACTGCTCCCCAGAAACATCACCAGCTTTCACTCAGCCTCTTTATGCCAAGACCAGACCTTCAATTTAGACTCAAAATTGAAAGATGCACAAATGTTCTTGCTTTGCAATTCAAAAATGTAGGGATTTTCACCTTTTTCTACGATTGACAAGCAAACTCTGTTGACTGGAGGAGGCTGTCTGCCACCTGAAACATTGTCCTGATTGGCCAGCAGACCAATGGAGGGCCCTAGGGACCCGCTTGGGACATTCACCGAGGCCAGTACTCTGCTTCTCTGAATCCCTGTGATGTGGTTTCAAGGTGAGCCTTGGGGGACTTCTGCGTCTACAGAAGGAGCCCATAGTGAGAGGCCTGAGAAGGATGGAGGAAGCAGAGGACGGAAGGAACCATACCTTTCTACACCCGTCACACTGGAACCCATCTTTCATTTGTCCTTCTTCCTTGATGGCCATTTCTTCTGCCCCCTTCAGTGACTGACTGCATCGTCTTAGCATCTTGGCATGAGCTGTTGGAGTGACAGTTCCAGAGAACAGACGTTGGATCTCTTTTCCGTCTACACTTATTCCTAGTGTCATTGTTCTAAATGTCTTTTACCCTATGACTTGCCAGTGTGTGCATCCGTCCTGGGCCTTTCCTGTGAATTTCAGATTATAAATCCAGATACCTACACAGTGCCTCCACTGTAGGTCTAGAAGGTGACTGTATCTTCACGTGTCCAAACCCAGTCTCCACATGATGTTCTTCCTCCAAACCTGTTGCTTCTGCTGCTTCCCATAACAAATTAAACAGCAGTTCCATTTTTCCACTTGCTCAGGCCAAAAATGTAAGTCTTCCTCCACTTCTTGCTTTCTCATGTGATCTAGGGCTAATTGGTCAGCAAGTCTTATATGTTAGCTTCACAGAATGGAACTTCCACGGCCACAGTGGCGATTTCAGTCACCGCTTCTTGGGATCCACTGTGACCCTGTGACCACGCAAACTGCTCCCTTGTTCTGTCCTCACCTGCCACCCAAATGTACCTCAAATTGTGAGTCAAATCTGTGTCTCGGCTCGAACCCTTTGTTAGCTTTTCATTCCACACCCAAGTCCTCACGGTGCTCGCAAAGTTCCCATTTATCCTCTCCCCTGCTCCAAATCTACTCCAACCACCCGCTGGCCCCTCTTAGGCCTGATAAGCTCTCATTGCGCAGCCTTTGCAGTTGCGGCTCCCTTCTCCAGGCAGCTTCACGTCTCCACCGAGTCCCCACGCCAGGACTCCGCGGAGATGGGACCCCACTGGGGAAGCCCTCCCCGGCTGGCCCTAGAACACAGCAGTACCAGCAGCACCAACTACCATGTTTCCACTTCCTGCGCTCACCTCATCTGTCCTCACGGTACCTGCAGCCATCTGACATGCTATATGTCTCGCTCACGCCATTGTTTTTCTTTGATTTTCTTTTCCCGCTGTACAGCAGCAGCTCCATCAGAACGGAACTGCTTTCTGTTTAGTCCACAGTGCTGACCGCAGTGCCTGGTACAACACACATCCGACAGGATGTTCTCCGATGGACCAATGAATGCAGAATGAATGACAGCCTGGGAAGTGCTCTGAGGCCCAGAGCTTTAGAGATGCCCCCAGGCCATACTCAGGATCCCACCCATCCATGAATAACTCCCTTCCACTTTCCTATGCTATTTCTCTAGTAAGGAAGGTCAGTCCCACCCGGAACAAGGCAGTGTGCCCGGACCCATCTCTCAGCCTCTGTTCAGTAGGGGGATACAGGGAAATAACCACTGAGAAAGGACGGGAAAGCTAGAGTGGAGATGTAGGAAAAGGCAGCGGCCTTTTCGATAACCTCCCCCATCTCCCACAGGCTATTACCTGGATTCACTGGGGCCACTGGACTCATCAGAGCATGGCCTCACCTATGCGCAAATGCACTGTGTGGTCGCCAAGTGTGGCACCTGCCTGCCCAGCCTCACAGTGCAATCTGAATGCCCACCAGGTCCCCACACCTAGATACAGGTCTCTCTTTCGAGAATGTTAACCTGCTCCGAGATCCATTCACAGAACATCCTTCTCTTATTAAAATGGAGATGGCTTTCAAGGGGACTGCAAACCAAAGCAGTGACTCCCAGGGCTGCGGCTCCTTCTGGGAGAGGGAGTCCTTCGTTTAGCACAGGGCTAGCTGACTAGAAGTCAGGCAGACCCAGCTCCAGGAGCAGCTCCACCACTGACCCTGGGGATTGTAACCTTCTAAGCCTCTGTTTCCTCATTGTAAATGGAACTGATCAGAGTACCTAAATTTAGGAGCCACGAAACAACGTGCATAGAGTACCAACAGAGGGCCTGCTCTCTCGGGGGCACACTGAGCAGGTCAGGGGGCTCTGACCACATCTGCCTGCCTCCCTCACCCGGGAGGCTGTAGGATCTGAGGGCAGGAGACTTTTCATGTTCCTCTGTGTCCCCTGTCCACCCCCATTTGGCCTGCACAAGGCAAGCCCATCAGGGAGGATTTGCTGGGCTACATAGAACCGTGAAAGGCCAGAGCTGAGAACTGCACACAACCCTGGAGGCTTGCAGGAGAGAAGGAATGAGTGTGTGTCACTGCTGGGGAGATTGCCATTCTGGCGATGTCACAGCTAAAATGATGGGCTGCTGACTGTCTCTCCAGGTTGGGGTCTGACTTCTGAAGGTGGCAGGGAGCGCAGCATCGGGAGATGGAGTTCTTATTTTTCCTTTTCTTGCAAAATTCATCACAGACACTCAGCCTAAGACACAGGGGAAAACAGAACTGTGTTTTGACTTCTAATTTATCTTCTTAATATCCATTTCCCCGTGCCCTGGAACAGAGCCAATGAGTCTCAAAGATCACATTTCACAAGCGACCTTGAAAGTGTGATTCAACATCTCTTTTTGCAGTAATAAGATCTTTTAACCGAAAGTGACCATTTTATGAGGCTGATACATTACAAAAGAGCCAATAGGCAAACTGAAGCTTAGCATTATTAAAGCCCTGGGAAAAATCAATGTGCTCTGAAGCCAGCATCCAGCTGCGACTTAAGCAACAGTGACCCAGAGTTCAGGGAAGGTGTGTGCCAGGGACAGAGGCTGCATCCAAAAGAACTATTCACCCACTGACCAGGGCCATGTCTGCAGGGGCAAGGGGACCAGAACCTCAGAGGGGGCAGCTGCGGCACAGGAGGGGGTGTTTCATGTGGCTGAGGCTAGCATGGAGCCTCCTGATACCCCGACTGTAGGTCTAGCCAGAATTACAGGGCTGGGCATGAATCTAGTCAGAAAGAAAGCTGAGTCTACAAAGGAGGGAGGACATCCAGAAGGATGGGGGATGGAAGCAAGGGCTGAAAATGCAGGGGCAGCAGAGCAGAGGGGGTGAGTGGAACACAGAGGGGCGCGAGGGGATGACAAGCGGAGTGCTCACTAGGGCTGGCTGGTGTCACCACTTCTGGTGGTAAGGCGTGCAGTCTGGGAAAGCCAGCAGTCCCACCTCCCATGCCTGCCTCTCCATGAGCTAGTCCTAGCATCCGGGAGATCTTTGGGCCTCAGTGATGTGACAGGCACCGCCTCATGACTTCATCAGAGAGTGCCCAGGACAGTGGGGACATGCACCTGTCCCTCTGCCACTAGCAGCCCTACCCACGTTACAGAGGTACTGATGGCGTTCTTTATGCCTCTCTTCCTACCCATTGCTCACTGCAGCCCAGACAGAGCACCAGATCCACATGGGCCCTTGATTAGCAGAGATGGCCCGATCCTCCCATTTTACAGATGGGAGAACTAAGGCCTGCAATGGAGATGTAACTTGCCCAGTCACACAGCAGGAAAGCAGCTAGATGAGGCTAGATTCTTTGTTTTTTGAGCTGATCTTTCCTCTGTGGCATATAATTCAGAGGCAATTTTGATTCAGGGTGCAATTTTAAGCGATTTTTTAACAGTAAAATCAATAAAGCTTGCTTCTTATAAAATTTTAAACTAAATATATGTGTAAAAATAATAATAAAATGTGATGATGACGCATTCCCTGCACCCCCACTCACCTACAAACACAGGACAGAGGTAACCACTGTAACAGCTTGAGACTGACGAGAGCTCTGCTGGAGTGGAAGTAAGCATCGAGTTACACACCATGCACTACCGCAAGGCGTCTGGATCCCACTCCAAACAGGAAATGGCAATCCCCAGGTCAGCCATTAGCCCCCATGTGGACCCGACTCACTTCCCTGTTGACAGGCAACTAGGAAGAGGTGCTCCACAGAGAGTGGAGCTGGGAACCATCGTGCGCTGGAGCCCCACCCCCACCCCCACCACTGAGACCCAGGAGGGAGAGCATGAATTTCCCTCTCTTCCTCCTTCAAGTGCAACCGACTTCCTGGATCCCACACGGGTGCCCGCAGTGGGCCTGGACAAGAGCAGGCCCCAGGTAGAATGTTCTACGTGGGTAGAACGTGTCTCTTTATAGAAAATGCAGTCTGAAGACACCCTTAATAAGTAAGTGTCAGTCTTTGATCAATTATACACCAGCCTAGTACAGACATTGCTGGCTGACTCCCTCCCATGCTCAACACATATAAGGTGTTCAACTGTTAGCTAGTGGTGTGGGCAGGATTGGAATAAACACCAGTTCCTTTACTGTGAAGACACCCCCTCTCCCGTGTCCTCTAAACTGCCAGGACTGGTTATTCACAAAAGCCAGTATCACTTACTAGGGACATTTGGGGCAGGGCTGCGGACACTGGGCATGCATTATCCCAGCTAATTCTCACAGGTTCCCAAGTAGGAGTCCTTTCTAACCCATGGTATAGGGTACAGATGAGGAAACCCTCACTTCCTGCCTGTGGCTGACTCAAAAACTCTCCAAGATTACATTTTGTGGTGGCCTTCAAGGGTGGGACGGAGTAGGAAATGAGACCCAGTTCCATCACAGGAGTGCCCAGGGGTGAAGGACGGAGGAGAAGCAGAAAGAGGACTGTGGACCGTCCGTCCGTGAAAGAGGCAGGAAGAGGACTAGCACCAAGGACAGAGGCTGAAATCAACACCAGGGTAACAGGGTCACCGGGGTACTCCAAAGGTCAGCCAGAAGCCACCCATGAACTCAGCCGTCAGCCTTCTCACCCTCTCACCAGCATGGGCAGCCCGTCGGCCACCTGCAAAACTAGGCACTGTCCCCTTCCCACTCCTGCAAAGATGGAAGCCCTTGGCCCACACTGGGCAGACACAGCTGCCTCTGAACAAAGGGGCCGAGAGGCAGCTCTCCCTGCAGAGAGGGGGCCCAAACCCTTGCTGTGGTTTCAGTGGCCCTAGCAGAACTCATGCTCAATTTTAATCCCCCTTGTGAGCTATTTGAGAGGATTGAAATTTAACCTAACATGTGGAGACAGAATTTTGGGAAGTAATCAAGGTAAAAGGAAGCAATAGGGCGGGGCCCCAAGATGACAGGACTCATTCTGTAAGGAGACAAGAGATCTGAGCCACGTGATGCCTTGCATTGCCTCTTCAGAGTCCCCACCAGCCAAAAGGCCAACCGCATGCAGCAGAACTGTAAGAAATGAACTTTTCTGAGTTTCTGTGGTGTTCAGTGATAACAAGAAATGTGCTAAGATAACCCTGTCTGGGTGTTTGCCTCAGATCCAGCTCTGCTGAGAGCAGTTCTGTTGGAAACAAGTGTCCTCTCCACACCCCAGGACCCTGCAAGGGAGGCCCTCAAGAAGTGCAGGCTGTAAACCCCCACCCGCTGAGCAAACGAAGGGGACAGATGGACGAGTGCTGTCCAAGGGACAGAAGCAAGGGCCCATCTGGGGGTGCAGGCACTTCCTGTGCTCTGCATGAAAGTCTGTGAGAGAGCGGGCAGCTGCACTCCTGTGTGCCCTGTGTGTGTACTCACACAGGGACAGATGTGGACTCACCAATGCTCAGATGCACGCAGACACATACTCACCAGGCATCCATGGCAAGGCAGCCTCACCCTTCCTCGCCAATCCCAACACATACAAGATTTCAAGGTACTGTAGGGCTCTAAACACAATAGCTTCCTGAGCCCAGAATTTCCATTGTGAGTAGCTTAGTTCCCTGTTTCACAGAATGAAAAAGACCTGCATAGCAAGTGAGGCTTAGCAGCTCAGCGACTTCCTGTGTTTTGTTTGGTCTTTACAGGGTTAAGGACGGGGCTGTGCGCACCTGCCTCAGGCTGCCTTTAGCTTTCTCAGTTCTTCTCAGATAAAGAAGACCTTCCTGCAGGCAGTCTGAGCCCTGGGTGGTGTGGTCCCTGCTGCCTGCCTGTCCAACCTCCTAGTCCTACTCAGAGCCATGTTGAGCCCTTCAGGCCCCCACTCCCTCCCTGTGCTGGGCGTTTCCCTTTGCAGTGACCTCGCCTGTCCTCATTAACTCCTACTTGGCCAGCAGGTTTCAGCAGGGGGCGCCTTATCTCACCTCCCCCTAGGTTAGGGGTTGTCATAAATGACATTGATTTAGTCATGTGCCTCTCATCACTGTTGCTGATACAAATCTCTGGGCTCTGAGAAGGCAGGAGCCAGGGCTGCTTATCTTTACCACTTTGGACCCAGAGTCTAGCTCAGGGGACGTGCAGAACTAGAAGTCCCAGAAAACCCTGGTGAAAGGAAGGAGTGCATGACTGGGCGAACAGACGAACGCCCAACAACCCTGAAAACGGTTACTCCAGACAGAAATTCTTTGGGGGCATAGTTTTCTTTTTAAATCAAAGCTTTTCTTTCTCATTATCAAAGTACTATCGATATCTTAAAGAGAAAGAAAAGGAAAGTAGGAAGGGCATTCCCCCCTAGCACCTAAAGTTATCTCCGAGACAGTGAGCTCACAAGGTACCACTGCCTAATGCACCGGCCCCTCTGCTGGCTGGGATGTGGTGAGCAGGGGTGGGACAGCGCTGGGTGGCCGAGTTTAGGAACGCCCTCTGACCTCCGAGCCCACTGGCGGACTCAGTCTTGCTGCCTCTGAAATGCATCCAGGCTCACACTCCAAATGGAAGGAGAAGCTCCTGGTGTAACTGTCTACGCTGAGTTTCGCACCTTCAAAAATGAGATTCGAAGGTTAAAAAAATTTTAATATAAATTCTCTTTTTAAAACAGAAGTAATGATATGGAGCAAAAAGCCTCTGCACTCAGTACATTTCAAATGTAAAGCCAGCAAATTGCTAGTGGGAAAGAAATAACCAGGCACAGAGAGGTGGGAAAAAAGGAAGAAACTCCAGATTAAAAAGCCTGCAGGAATGGCCCAATTACATTGTCTCCTTCCTCAGCTTTCTGTCTACAGAAGGTGCTTTTCATCGCAAGGAGGTGGAATGCATGTTAAGGTGACAGCTGATATGATTCCCACTGCAAAATTAAAACACATTTTGTCAGATGTTTTTTATATTTTATTGACACCCATATAATTTCATACTACAGACAGAGCTCATATTTCATAAACCCTGTAAACAAAAGGATCCATACCTTCTTTCTAAATCTATGGGGTGCAGCCAGGGGAATGAGATGGATGTGCTTTAAAGACACAGACTAGCCCAATCTGGACCGTGGTGGAAGTGAGGATGTGTGAGTTCTCACAAGGAGCCAGGGAACCCCACACAGTGGGAGGCTGTGACACTGACAACCAGATCAGTGAGTACCAGTCAGAGGGACATCTACACAGTAGGTGACTGTGGATGGCAACGGTGAACTGTACACTTCAGAGAACCAGCAGGCAGGGTTTTGAGAGCTGTCACAAGAAGTTCATGATAAATGTTTAAAGACACAGGTATGCTTAACTCGATTACAACACGACATCATACATCATACATCAGAACATCACATGTTACCCCAGTGGATGTACTATTTCTACATTTTTATGTATCCATTTAAATGAATTCAAGTGAGAAACAACATGTAAAATCTTGTGGTCACCGTGTACTCAGCCTCAGTCC
The DNA here is from genome assembly GCF_012274545.1 of Fukomys damarensis. Classification (NCBI taxonomy): domain Eukaryota; kingdom Metazoa; phylum Chordata; class Mammalia; order Rodentia; family Bathyergidae; genus Fukomys; species Fukomys damarensis. The sequence goes on from NW_022900928.1 coordinate 10,949,320, forward strand.
CTTTCCAAAGTGTCGGGAAAGCGGGGATCTGGCTGCAGAGGTGAGGTCAGCTGTCCTTTCTGGTAACCAGACGTGTGGCACTTGTCATGTGGAGCAGCAGTGTGCCCCAGCCCTGAGGGATGTCCTGCCATCCACCAGCCCCTGGAGGGATCGTGGGGAGGCCCAAACAACAGTTCAAGTCCTTGTACAGCACCCACGGGGAGTCGACCTTTGAAAACCTCGGTCTCTTCAACTGCAAACTAGAAATCTAATTGACTGCAATCTACTGTTCTCAGGATCTGCACCAGGATGGGGCCTGGCTTCCCTGCCTGATCCCACTACTCCTCAGCATAGCCCAACCTGTACTCCTTATTTGTTCTTAGCTCCATTTACACATCATTTTCTCAGAGACAGCAACACTAAAATAAACACACAGCCAGCAAACCGGGTTAGCCTCTGTGGGTTGGGCTGCTGGGGCCAGGGGTGGGAACACAGGGAAGAGATCAACATTACAACTTCTACTTTGTCATTCATTATCCTTGAACACTGAAGAGGGACAAACTAAAAGAGAAAAGCCACAGTTATTTGAGATTTAGTTCTAATATTTGTTACAAGACACAGAATGAAATCCTCCTCCGTCAGCTCCTGCCTCTCCTCCACTGACAGGTGTTAAAATACCTATTACTCTCTTCTCATCAGTGACACCCAAATTCAAAATCATACCCCACCATTCCTGCTAGCTCACAGGTACACATTAGCAGTGAAGGTCTTGTTCACAAGAGGACCCTCCTCAGAGGCAAGGGTTCATTCTTCATGCTGTTGATAAAGTATAAAATGCCTGACTTCCTTTGACAGTCAGAGCACCCAAGCCTACTGAAGGATGAACTTAGGGCTGGTGAGGAAGTCATGTAGGACGATGATTCTTCTCACAGAGGTGTGTGAATGGGACAGGAAGAAACCAGACTGAGGAATTTGGAAACGGGTAAAATGGCAGCTACAAGGGACAAAGTGAAAGACTGAGAAACAGTCAGCCTGGGCTCTCAGGTTAAGGCAGGGGAACAAGCCAAGGACCCCTCAGAGGGGTTTGGAAGGGTAAGGCACGAAAGGAGTGCCTCCTGGGAAAGGAGTCATAGTGGAGACAGAGGTGAGGTCTAACCAGAATGAGAACAGTCAATGAGCGCTGGAGAACAGCAGTCCAGGAGCAGCAAATCCTGTGGGATACTGGGCCCATCACTTGCTTGGTCTGGCACACCACGGGCAGACTGCTTAGCCTCTCTGCCTCTCAGCTTCTTCATCCTTAGACAGTAATTACACTGGAGCAAACCTACAGCTTCGGTACTTGGAAAGAACAGCATTATCACTACCTCACAGGTCAATTAAGATTTTTCACCTAAGGAATACACATAATGCATGACATGCAGCTGCCCATGATCATCTGTGACTGTTCCAAAACCTTGCCAACTCTGCTCTCACCTCGGCCACCTGAGCCTTGTGCTCTCCTCCCCAGTGGCTCCTTCTCAGTGTGCTGGCCCTGATCTGAGGTCAAGTCCCTGGAGAAGCCCTTCTCCACCGCTTCTCCACCCTCCCTCCTACCCCTTCCCTTCCTGTACTGTCCTCACAGCAGGCAAGGGAGGACGTGCTCACTAGGCCCTGGTCATGACACGATCCATCACCCCAGTCTCCTATTCCCTGACCACTGGGTTTATCCTTTCTTTCCCATCCCCAACTGAAATTTCATTATTTATTCCCTTGTTTTACCTGTTTATTGCTTCCATGCGTGGCCTTTGTCTATCCAGTTCACCCTGAATCCCCAGAGCTAGAACACAGTAGGAACTCCATGAAAGCTTGCAAAAGGAATGAAGTCATACTAATCATTATTTCACAAGCAGAGAAGCAGAACCAAGCAGATGTCCTCTTAAGTTCAGCAGTGGAGGCTGGGGTATAAAGAGCTCTTGGAAGACTGTGGGCGCAGGGCTGTCCATCATGAAAGGCCACAGAAAGAGGGCCGGAAAGGAGTCAAGTAACCAGAGCAGGATTATCACAGCCTCAGGCCACTGGCACCCACACAGCTGAGCCCCAAATAAACTGGGATGGGCATGGAGTCCCAGCAGGTTATCCTCCATCAGACTCCATATGTAATCCAACCCAGAAATTTACGAGCCTATCCAAACAACCAGGTCCTGGAATGCTTGCACAAATAGTGCAAATTACAAAACTCTGTACAAAGGACAAAAATATCACATGGGCCCTTGAATTAGAGAGCAGAAGGATTCTACATCTGGCCCCAAGATCACTTTTCCTGGTCCGACCAGCTCACAGGTGAGAGGTGACTTAAGAACCTGGCCATTCCCTCACTCCCTGGAGCTTAGCCCTGTGGGCTGGGTGGGAGGATTCAGTGAAGTTCAAGAGGCCTGGGCCAACCTGCTCATGCTGCAAGAACATAGAGATAAGACATCTGGAACTGCAAGCTTTAAAAACAGTATGGGACCAAGGATTCACCGCTCTATAAACATTTTTTAAAGGACCCTCCTGGGTGCCCCCCATTCTTATTCACTGTGGCATTTATGCCCCGCAATAAGCTGGGAAACGGTCCAGATGAGGACCCTGGGATCCAGAGGGGAAGAGGGATATGCTTAGCTCACAAACTGCCGGGGCGGGAAGAAGGCTCAAATGTAGGCATTTTAACCCAAATGTTGCACCATTCTGACACACGGCACCAGGCTGTGAAGGGCAGGATGTGAGGCAAAAGCACACTCGCATGTGCAGGTGAGCAGTGCATGTGTTTATCCCCCAACTTCCGGGTGCTGAAGGTCCTTTCTCAATAAGTTCTACCTTCGCTGGGGCTCAGGACCCTGCCTTGCGCATTGCAGCTATTTATCAAGCGCTGATTGACTTGACCAGCTGGTGGACTGATTACTACCAGACTGGATGGACAGCAGGCCAGTCACTGCTCACTCTCTACTTGTTCACAGATGAGCAAGTTTATGAGATTCACTCCCATCAGCAGAAGCATCCAGGAAAGGAGTTGACACAGGGACAGCAGTGCACGGGATCACAAAGCATCGCCTGAAAGAGGAGGCCAGGGGGTTCCTGTGGCAGCCAACCAGAATGTCAAGCCACAGGAGAACCTGGCTCAGAGGGGACAGCTGAGGGCAAACAGGCAGCATAAGCTCAAATTCAATCTTCCTGGGTAGTGATCGCTACTTATTCTATCTGAACCTGGGGTTGCTACAGGGATTATACGGAACTCATGGGAAGTCTGTGCCACATAGAAGAGACTCAACAAATTATGGCTATTTTGAATTTCAGAGGTGACACCTATGACAGGACAATAAGATTTCACAGATATTCTGCCCAGAGTGCCCATGCTACTGACATTCATTTCATATTAAGTCATTAGGAAAGCAGCGCTGGGCGGCTGTCATTCTCCAAGTCCATCAAAATCCACCACTGCCATCCACTGCCCCTCCAACTCCCTCCCGGCCATAAAACCCCCACCACCTTATTAGCTCAATCTTCCTGTGAAGGTGACATCATGGGAAGTTTAGAAACACAGATTTTCAGATGGAATGTGTATAACTTGGATGTTTTTAATACCTAACAATTAAAATCTTCAAAACGAGAAAGATCAGCAGGCAAACTTTCAACACTGCCAGTGAAATTCAACCACAGAGGAGCCGGACCGACACCCTGTGCCCAGCTGGTTTCTCTGGGTTTGCGGCAGCTGGAGAGAGCTACCCTCTGCAAGTCTTCTCAGGGTGCATGGAGGGACTGGCAAAGAGTCGCAAATGTTTACTGCCCTGAGAAACTCCAACATGGAGCCTGTAATCTGTTGTTTCATATTCTAAAACATAACAAAGATTATGTATAACAAAACATAATTTTACCACATTTCCTTTCACCCCAAAGTCTGGCATTTCTAGCTTGTAGTTTGCAAGGTTCTGCCTTGTAGAAAGCTATTAGACCTCCTATGATTGTCCTAGCATGGATGTCTGCATGACCTGAGGGCCTTATCAACACGCAGGGACTGGTTCAGAGGTGGGGCAGGGCCTGGGAGTCTGCATTTCTAAGAAGCATCCAGGCAAACTTCTGTAGGTGGTCTGCATGCCCAGAGTGGAGAGGCACAGGAGACCTTGACGAGGCACCCTAACGCCTCAAGTTCATCAAAGTGCAAAATGCTTGCAGATTTTTCCTCTCCACTGAGCTTCCTTCTATAAATGGAACCCTTAAATTAGGCTTGAAAATTAAAGAACTCTATTTAAATCAAATTACAGCAAAGAGAAAATTTAGAGAAAATAAATGACTTCACAGTTGTTACACTGAACCTACGACAGCCATCTTTACTGCGCTGGAAAGGCTCCTGTCCTCTCCCTACAGTCTCGGGGATACTCTGAGTCATGTCCCCCATGGCTTGACTACACTACTCTTCCCCAGATGGCTGTATTGCCAACTCCCCAATCCCTCCCATCTCTTTGCTTGAGGAAGAAAAGACTTTTTTATTCCACTTGGTTGGTAAAATCAGGAGGGCTAAGAAACTGTCTCATGGAGCACAAATCTTTATTTGCAGGGTTCTGGGGCTGCCCTTTCGAGAGCCCCTTCAGCCCACGCTCCAGCAGCCTGAGCCACAGGTAATTTGTTCAGCAGCAGCTCTCTGGGCCCCCTGCAGTTCCGACTCCTGGAACCTCGGAACGCTCTTCTGCCTGCTCCACAAAGCTCCTGCCCCTCCTCCTTCACCTGCCGCACCCCTCAGGCCACTTTGCCTCCTCCCAACACCTCGCCCCCAGCACATCTTGCCCTCACCTCACCACGAATGCATCGCACTCGGTTAGGAAGACTTCCAACTAGAAATGTGACGAACTGTTTCTCCTCCCAAAAAGGCTGGCCAACTTGCATGGGGCCATGGAGAGCGTGCGTGTGCAATGCAGTGTGTACACACTCGGTAAATGAGAAGCTGAAAAAGTGACATCATTCAAAAGAATCTTGAAATGGGACCAAAAAGGCTATTTGGGGGTGAACTGTGAGTTCTCACTCTGGATCAGGCAGTAACCATTTGTTAGTCCAGCGAACGGGCTCCTGCCATCCCTCCCATACCTTTGCCGATAGTGCAGCCCAAAGAAAGCCCACTGTCCTTCCCCGCTCGGGAGCGGCCTCTGCTCAACTTTCCTTCTCCCTTCCTCCGCTCTTGTGTTAGTTTCTTTTCCAGAAAATCATTTCTGAGCATCTTCTGCTGCCCTCACTTTTTCTACCCTTTACCTACTGTCTTCTCAAGTCACAGAGACAGCCATGTGTGGCTTGTCTCAGAAACTCACTTCAGTTTTGCCAAGTCACGTCTTCTGTCTGTCACACCGAGGTCAAAGTTACCCACACATTTCCTGATGCGCTACGGCTCAGTGAAGCTCCTGAGAAATCCTCCTCGGGTAGAAGCTACGCTAACGCTGTGCCAGCCCATAACACAGGCTCCTCACTGTCTCCTGCCACCTCTGGGAATCTGCTGGTTACATCTTTGTCACCGTCGCGATTCAAATTCAACAGGCATGCACTGGGTGTCTTTCAGGTTCAAGCCTTTTTTATCTGATACTTTTAAATCCACCATGTGATAGGCATTACTGTACTCATCCCACTCTGGAGAAGACAGAGGATCAGAAATTAAAGTGTCTTGCTCAAGATCACATAGTGAACACATCATGGGGCATAGTTCGACTCCTCTCCAAACTTCAAACCCAGAGCTCTTCGCATTAGCAGATGATATGAGGTTCTCATACCAGAGCCCCACCGGGGCACAAAGAACACTTGTGTGGTGGATTTGTTTTTGCCTTGTATTGGTGATCGGGGCTAAGTGAACTAAGCCACTCAATTTATAATGTAAAGGGCACCATTATTTAAAATAATTTTTATATTCAGGGATCAAAATGCAGCTATATTTAAAAAGAGACGGAAAAATGAGAACCAAGACCTGTCACAGTATAAGATCCCAATGAATAATGTAACTGTACTGTATACCTAAAAAGTACCAATAAACTCAATGAGAAAATAAAATAAAATAAAAAGAGACAGAGAGGGGGAAAAGAAGTTTCAACGCTGGACCAAGGTCATGAATGATGCCATGCACGTTCAGTTGGATTTCTGTTCAAAGAACTTAAAAGCAGAGGAAAGGGCAAGAGGTTAAAAATCATTTCGCAGAGGAGCCAGATCTGAGTGTGAAAAAAATGACAGACAGATGCAGGCACTTTAAGACTTCTATTTTTGGTGCAAAAAGACTTCTATTTTGGGGGCAAGTTTTTTTTTTTCAGTTGTTTCAGATTTATTTTGAAATCGACTGTAAGATAATACAGATATTTGAGAATCAGAAATATGGCTAGGGCCAGGGATTTAGCTCAGTGGTTCTGCCGCCTGCTTTGCAAGCACAAGGTCCCAAGTTCGATCCCTGGTACCATTAAAAAAAAAAAATCCCTGATAACTACAGAGATGGCGAACAGAATAAAAAATATGATAACAGACTCTTGAACAGAAACAGATAGGACTCTAAGTCCATAATTGTTAGAAGTGCATAAATGAAAAAAAAAAACATTTATCTGGAAGCTGAGCACGGTAGCTTACAGTGTAATTCAAAGAAAGCCTGCATCCCAGTACTCAGGAGACTGAAGCAGGAGGACTGCTGCGAATTCAAGGCCACCTTGAGTTATGTAGTGAGTTCAAGGCCAGCCTAAACTACACAGTGAGAACCTGTCTCGAAAAAAGAAAGAAAAGGAAACTACATTTTCTCCTAGACCATGGCTCACTTATTCTTGCAAAAACATTTTTTGACAAGTTTGGAGAAGCACACACACACACACACACACACACACACACACACACACACACACACACACACACACACACCTGTTAGGACAAAGGCTCCAGGGTAAGAAAGTAGTCGGTGCTTTGAGAAGGCTGGTCCACCAAACACTCCTGACCAGCGTGAGAGGACTTGTATTAACACTCAGCATTTCCAGTTCTCATCTTGTGGTTCTCAATCAGTCCAAAGAAGCTCATATTTCCTGGGCCCCTGGAGGGTGTCATGTGACACAGGGTCCCATTAAGGTTAGGGGTCACACTAGAAGCAGACCTTAGTGTGTGTGGGAGGGGGGCAGTCATGAGAACAGGAGTCCCCGCAAATAAAATCCATAATACTTAACCCAACAACCAGCACCCAAGGAAACCACAAATGACAGCTACCCCTGTCTGTACTAGATGTGTGCATAGATACCGTGTGTCAGCCCACATTTATCTCTGTCTCTCACACTAAGTCAAATTCACATGACGATGAAGGTGATAAAAGAGGTTCAATATCACGGCTAATACAAGCAAGGCCAAAACACAAGTTTGTGTAACAGTTTATTCCTTTTGTCAAACTAGTGCCTGTTTACTATAAAAAATTTGGAAAACATAAAGAAAAAAAGAAAAATCTTACAGGCCACACTCTTCAGAAATAAACATTGTCATATCTCAGGGTGTATCCACTCCATCTTTTCCTTTTGTGTGTATATATAACATATATGTGTGCGTGTGTGTGTGTATGTGTATGCGTGTTTTGCTTTATTTTTTAAAATAAACTCATTGACTACATACTGTTTTGCAATCTGCTGCTGCTACTTTTTCTTACTGTATTTTTTTCATGTCATCGCACACCGTCTTTCTGTTACATGATGGTTAATGGCTGGTTGGTTCTCAATTAGATGGATGCATCATGGTTTATTTAACCAATTTCCTGCGGCTGAACATTTAGCTTGTTTCCAATTTTTCACTTAAATGCAACACTAGGATAAACATTCTAACAGTTGAATCTTTTAGTGTCCAATATTACTTTCCATGAATTAACTCCTGGAAGTGGGATTGCTGGGTCACCAGAAAAACAATGCTTTAAGTTTGACACTACTTCTACAACTGCTCTCTCATTACAAGGAAAAACTGGCCTGAGGGCTTCAGCGGCAGAGCACTTGCCTAGCACGCATGAGGTCCTGGATTCGATCCTCAGCGCCAGTAGGAGAAAAAGCAGAAAAAGAAAACTTGTCACTTTTGGAGAGCCGGAATGCAGAGGCCCTGTGTGAGAGGCACCAGATGTATTACCTCTCACTGCTCGTAAGCAAGAACCACACTGGCTGGATTCTCTTCAGGGAGCCGTCCAGCACACAGCCACCAAGTGGTAACCTGGGGCTGGAATTCAGCTATGCCCAATCCTAAAGCTGTTGCTGTTTCCAAACTCACCCTCTTGGCACTTACTGACTGTGCTGGAGAAGCAGGCTATGGTGTGGCTGAGGGGGTTCACACAGGGTCGGGATTATGAGAAGCAAGTATGGAGGGACTGGCTCTCCGTGTCAGTGTCGCAGGGACTTTACCCAATGAAAGAAGACCTCTTGTTTGCATCACAGTCCAGTGACGAGGGCCTCAATTCATGTGCTCATCCAGGTACCCAGGTTCCTTCCACATAGGACCCTCCTTTAGGTCCTGTAGGGCATGGATGAGACAGCTATTTGTGGGGTGGGAAGGGGAGGCCCGAAAGTGGCTCACATCACTGCCGCTCACAGTCTGCTTGCTGGAATTCACGGATGCAGCCACCCCTTAACCGCAAAGGGAGCAAGGCTGTGGGGTGGGACTATGAGGCTGGAAGGAGAGGTCACAGATACTAGCACAGTGTAGCAGTGCCTATCACAGGGCTGAAGGAGAGTGGGTCTTCTCCCCTGCCCCCAGTTAACCAGAAAACTCTATGACTCCCTCACTGAGCCAGATATGGAAATCTGGGGCAATACCTTGGATTCCTATTCTGCATTCAATCCCAGCCCTGACCTTACAAGTGAGGTTCCAACTCTGGCCCTTTCATTTATTAGGAGTGTGACCTTTAGCAAGCTACCTACCCTTTCTGTGCTCCATCTTCCTCATCTAAAAAATGGAGCTAAGAACGGAAGCTGTATTGTAGGCGGCGGTGAGAATTAAAGGTGTTGCACCTGTAAAAGTGCCTAGAAGGATGCCCAGCACAGTGCAAACCTTACCTGAGTTTTAGTTGCTGCTGTTGGCATGGGGTATGAGGCACTGTGGGAGTACTGTGTGTTTAGTGGGCTAGCTTCTTTGGGCTAGCTTCCTCCTCCGTATTCCTACGAGGCTGCTGATGAAGCAAAGGCCTAAATGGGAAGTGCAGTAGGAACCTGGCCATGGTGAGCTGCTTGGTACACAGCAGACACTGCTAGATGCCCCCAACCCGCATGCAATTCATCAAGGTTTGCCAATCCTCAGTCCTCACACAACTGCCTCACCCTGTGCCGCTGCCAAAGGTCAGGGTGACAATTCCAGGCTCTCATTCAGTATTGGCCAAGAGAAAGAGTTCTATTGCCTAAGCCTCTCCCATGTTCACCTCCCATCCCACTGTGCATGGGGACATAGCGCCACATGGATATTGTTCTGCTCCCCAGGCACTGAGCCCTGCCCCCTCAGCTCCATTCAGCACAGATTAAAAGGCACTGCCTTTCCCAGCTGCCTCCCTGCAAAGAGTCAGCCCAGTGCAGGAGCAGCCTCCTTGGGAACCACGGGCTGATGGAATCACCACCCAGGCCCACCTGGGAGCCAGGCAGTGGCACCACATCGAGTGGCCCAGGCTAGTCCTGGCTACCACCCAGCAGGCTGGCATAGCATGCTCCCTGTAGCTGCCTTGAGACTTCTCTGGGTCTGGCCTGGACGTAGCAGAGTGGCTAGGAAGATCCTCTCTACAGGACCCTTGTGAGTCCTGGCTCTTGGTCACCTTCTTATGTCTCCTACCTCTTCCCTGGTCCCTGCCCCCTCTAGCATAGGCATCTAGGTTCAGAATTTCTCTTGCTGCCAAAGAACCAAAGGACCACACTGGCTTGATGTTATGTTTGGTTCATTTACACCAGTGCTCCTCTGGTTTCCCCCAAACCCTAGCTCAGGACACTGGCTGGCTTCAAAGCCATGGCCTCCCACCTCCTCTTGCCCTTATCCCTCCTCACCTCCAACGCCCCCAGAAAGTTTGGTGGCCCTGAGCTGTCACACTCTGTCTTGTACCTGGAAAGAGTCAGGTCACTCCATCTTTCACAAACTGCACCTCATTTTTGCCAATAAAATACAGGCACACAAGTTTTGAAGTTTCACCAACTCCTGTACAATATTTTACCCTCTACACTGTCATTCATTCATTCATTCCTCATCTAATTTTAAAAATCTTTCTTTTGAGGTACAAGGAATTGAATCAAGTCCTTTGTAGTAAGCTGTTTTAATGTTAAGACAAGGGTCTAACTAAGCTGCTAAATTGTCCAGGTTGGGTTTCAACTAGCAATCCTCTTGCCTTAGCCTTCCAGAGTGCTGGGATTACGGGCATGTGCCACCACACCTGGCCTTTGTATGCTAAGAACTTGGCCATTTTGCAAAGGCAACAAGAAGTCAGTGGAAGATCACAAGCAGGCAAATAAAATGACTGGATTTGAATCCATAACTTATACAGAAAAACCTATGTCCCTGTTTCCACCATTCAAATAGCAGGTAGATGGTTAATCTTGATTGTCAACTTGATCGGCTTGAGAGATTAGTAGAACACACTTTTGGCTGTGTATGGGTAGAGACATGACCTTAGGGACTATATCTGGCCTTTGGTCCCTTCCTCCCTGGGCTTTCTTCCCTGTCCTCTGCTCCCAGCTGCCATGAGATGAGTAGCTTTGCTCACCACACCTATCTACCATGATGTCCCTGCCTTGGAGCCAGCTTACCTTGGATTGAACCCTCAGGAATGGTGAGCCAAATGAATCTCTACTCCTTTAAATTGGAGGTGTAATCTGTCCCAGAGAGCAGGAAGGTGAATAATACAGTAAATATTCCTTCTTCTACAAGCACCCACAGTGCTTCATTATTTGGGGCCTTGGAGCACACTAAGCACCAATGCTTTCCCTGAAATGGAAGGTTCTACTGTACCTTTTGGCCTGCTGTGATGGAGGGTCCCTTGAGACAGGGCTTTCTTCCCTCCCACACTCCTACATGCCTCATGTTAACCCATGCAGAAGCACTCCACTTCCTGGTAGCCCATTAGATCACAGGACATGCAAATTCCAGGGATAGTTCCCCAACCAGGACAAGCTCTAGCCAGTGCCTTGCAAACTTTCAGAGCCAGGGGTATGATATCTCTCATGTGCTGGAACCACAATAGCCTAAGGAAGCCCAATACAGGCAGAATATGGCTGTAACCAGCTTGGCAGATATCCGCATCCCTGGGCCATGTTCGGATTTCATGAAGGCCATCTAGACTCACACCAGAGTGGGGAGAAGATTCCTCTGTGAGTTGTTTACATGTACAGATTCCACTTACATGGCTAATCCCAAGTAACACAGCAACAGCAAAGGGCAGGGAGGATGAGACAGAAGGGATGTTTTGTGCGGGAACCTTGAAGGTGAAGCACCACGGTAGACTTCACCCCTTCTGCTATGGCGGGACATGACATTAATCACATAGCTATTACATATGTCTATAAATATAGACAGTAACGCTCTACCCAGGATCCTCGTGAAATCTGTTTTGTGAATGACTTGCTGGTGACTTGGAAGAGCTTGTGCTAAGAGCAGAGGAAGCACAGTTGGCAGGTGCAGGGCTGGGCTCCGCGCACAGGCAGTGCAGCCGCCAGGAGCCTGGGGGTGGGGTGGGAGTGTGTCATGGACGAGCGCTGGCAGAGGCAGGCTCTGGGAAGCCAGACAGAGGAAACCCCTCTGAGAAGTGTATGTGGGGCTCTGAGCTCCACAGAGACACCTCCACTCAGAGGTCAGGGCAACAGAGGGGGGCCCGCCTGGCCGGTGTCAGGACCCAACAAGGTCACCTCAGCCTCTCATCTTCCCAGCCCTCCTCCCTTCATCCAAAGAAGTCACTGGGAAACCTGTTCCGAACACAGCTAGGAAATGCAGAGAACATGGACATTTCCCAGGGACTCAAGTGTGAGGTTCAGGCATGAATTTCTTCCAAATTTCACTCGGGATTCTCACTCCTGTTGCTGTTGTCCTGTCACGCATCCCTTACCCTCACCGCTGTCCAGGTGAGTGCCCTTGCTGTCACTCTTCCTCTCTCTGACCCCCATGGCTTTTCCCCCTTAGCAGGTCCCTGAGTGGCTCCATGTCCAGTCACAGGAGCCTCTGTGTCCCTACTCCCTGCCCCGAGCATCCAGCCTGGCCTTGAACCACCAACTTATCCCCAGATGCTGTGCGGCCCATGGAGCAGACCCCACCTGCCCTGGCGGCAGAATCTCTGGGAAACACCTCTCTCCCTGTGCCTCCTCTCCCTGGAGAAGGAATAAACAGAGGCTGAGCAATTTGCCCAAGATCACACAGTAAACAAGGCATGAAATCTAGACTCGAACTGTGGGCAGCAGAGAAAAGAATCACACTGACTCTCTGTTCCTGACAGCCTGGGCTAAGGAAGCTTGAAGAATACACTGAAAGCCTCTGCCCTCAAGGAGCTCACAGTCTGGTCTGGGACACGAGCACCCCCTTCTTTGTCCTTTTGGGGTAGACGTCAAAGTCAGAGTCAAGCCTGTCTGGACTAGGTGCCTCTGGCAGAAAGGAAGTGGGTTTTACACAAGTAGCCTCTCAGCTGTGAGCGACGCCCCACCCACCGCACCCAGCACTCCATCTGCCATTTCAAAGGCCCATCCGGACCTTTCATCACTGCCAGCCCTATCACAGCAGACAGGGAGGGCCGGTTCCTCAGAACGGTGCTCGCTGCTTCCCATTCGGCGCGTGCACACCGCACCGCCACCCCGCGTCTGCCCGGAACTGATAAGGTGGCCCCTGTCGGGGCTCTGACAAGCAGCAGCATGAGAGGATGCCTGTGAGGCCCCGCCAAGCCAGAGGCACTTTGCCAAGGGATACATGCGGGAAGGGGAACAAAGAGGACCAAACAGTATCTCAGAGCAGGCAGTGCAGACTGGAAATGAGAATGAGGAGGGCACCCCGGAAAAGCTCAGCCCCCGCTCACTGCTGGCTCACAAGAGTCCACTGTAACTTGGAAGTCAAAAGAGAAACGACGTGTGCAGAGGGCCGGGCTGTGACAGCCAGGAGGAAGGGGAGAAATGCCTCTGCGGTGCGTGTCACTTCACTGCACACATAGCTTGTGGCATACACAGCTCAGAGAAGCCTCCTCCTCCTCCCCAGGCCCGGACAGCGCTTCCTTGTCAGATGCAGTCTCCTGTGATTTTCCACCTGCCTCACCTCCCAGCCTCACCTCCACAGTCTGCTGCGAGGGTTGTATCCCAAGGAGCCTTCACACACCCCACGTCACCCCGAGTTAGGTGCAGCGGCCACACCTCGCTCAGCTTCTGTCGCCTTTAGCTTACACCAGGGAACAAGGCTCCTCTGGCTTCCAGGAGGAAGGAAAGGAAGTGAAAATCCGGGGAGCCCTGGGAAGGCAGAACCATTGCCCCAGATGCAGCTCTGGCAAATCCTTCCCAGGGTGTCTTCTAGTCTCTCGGGGCCTTGAATGTTTTGTAGACATAATGGGCATGAAAACATCTCATTCTAAATATTCAAGTCCCCTTTTGGAAACTGCCTGTAATTCTAAACCAAAGCTCAAACCCAGTTCAAAACCCCCATCCTTTATTCCCATCTCTGTCATGCCAGGCACACTGCTATGTGTGAGGAACACGATGGCTCCCTCAAGGAGCCTGGGGCCCAATATCCAAACAGTGAGCAGGACAACATGTTACAGCGCAGGGCCTGAGGGAGCTGAGGAAGATCCCTGCAGCAGCCTCGAAAAGAAGAGGACAGAGCAGGACAAGAGATGGCGATGAACGGATGGACATTCTGGGCACAGGCTTTCCAGGCAGAGGGAGGAGGAACCGCAAAGGCAGAAGGCTACTGAGGGTGGCACCCTCCCATGCTCCCTGACAACACTTCTATTTGCTGAGCTCTCTGTGTCCTTGGGACAGAGCCATACGAACTTTTAAACACTTTAGAAATCATACTGCTTGGTATTGCTGGTGAGAAATCAAGACCTGGAAAAATAACAAGAGCTTCTCCAGGGCCAGAACCAGGTCTCCAGATTCCTGTCCGGGACACTTTCCCCTTTCCCTGTGTTCACAACCTCCTCCAGCTCACTGACACCTGGAGCTTCCACCCCACTACTCTCTCGACAGTGGAGCTCAACCAAAAGTGGCGTAAAGGGCGGCTCAGGAAGCGATGCAGAGAACACTGTGACAACCCAGAGAAATAAACGCTTGCTAAAAACACGTACATTCACACGCTCGGGTCCAGTGTCGCTTCCCACAGGAACCTTTCCCTGGCCACTTCTCCAGGCTTAGAATCCCCCCTTTGTTGTCCCAGTGCCCCAGCGCTAATGTCTGAACACTTGTCACACTTTAATTATCCATTCACTCACTGTCTTCTCTGCTGAGCTGGAAGTTCCAGACAGCATCTGGTACATAGAAAGTTTTCAATGAATAGTTTTACATAGATGGATGGATAGATGGATGGATGACGGATGGCTGGGTGGGTAATTGCATCGACAATCAAAAACAAAGTGAACACCTTCCCTAGGGAAGGTGGGATGGGTAGGGGAAAGGTAATAAGGGAAAAGAAAAAAATGTGAGATAATGAAAAGATGGAAATAAAGTGATTGCAGATGGGGAAGGGAGGAGGGGGTGAAGGGAGGGCAGGGACAAGGGGAAAAATGAGAACCAAGACCTGTCATGTAAAGGTACAAGATCCCAACAATGAATGTAACTGTACTGTATCCCTAAAATGTACCCATAAACTCAATTAAACCTGAAAAAAATTAAAAAAAAAAACAAAGTGAACAAATCTATTTGCTTGAGAAACAATGTGAGATTGCAGAAACGATTCAAAACAAAGTAAAGAACTTAGGTTCAAGTCCAGCTCTACCAGTCAGTAGCATCGTAACAGCAGCGGAGACCCTTGTCTTCTGTGTCAGGTTTGGCATGAGGTCTACACAGGACAGTCACTGTTTAGGCGCTTTGTAAACTGCCAGACATGTGTATTTTGCCTCCTTTTGCCTACTAGGATGCTTCACCAACAAATGAAAGAAATGTCATTTTAACTCAGCTTTAATACCAAGGAATATATTGGGTCACATAACCAGAAATGGACAAATAAGAAAAAAATTGAGGCAAAATATTGACCAGAAAATACCTACATGAAATAGGAAGCAAGGTTTCTCTTAAAACAATCTCCCTAAACTTGCCTTTTCCCCTGAGATGTGTCTAACTTTAAATCAGCAAGCACTGAGCTGTTGGCTCCCATCTGAAAAGGGACAAATGAAGTCTGCCTTGAAGGGAAAAAAAAGCCTATAATTGTATTGTGATCATTCATCTAAGCAACAGTTGAAACCTCTAGATATTCAATTATTTTGCTGAGCCCCTTCCAAAATCCCCATCTACCTCCCTACCCAGATATTTATAGTGATATTTGTGTTTTTAATAAAAATGGGTCTTTGAACAGAGGCTAATAAAATGATCATAAATGCACAGCCCCCACCATCTCCACCACAAGATGGAAAATAAAGAGCCGTGGGAATGCCAAGTGATAATAACATGAGATTCTTCTGTCCAGACCTTCAGGCTAGTTCAACGTTTTATTAGGTGGAGTGACAGGGCCTGAACATCTGTGCAGACGAGAGCAAGAGGCTTCCACGTAATTCTGTAGATAAATTCACATCTAAGCCTCAGAACCAGTGGTTCATGCACAGAGACTTCAAATTGTACCCTGAACTGCACTGGCTGATGGATCTCTCTAATATCTAATTTAATGGGAAGGAGAGGCTGAGCAAACAGTAAATTCAGGCGGATGTACAGCAAGAGCTGAGTGTGTGTCTGTCAGGCGGGGGGGGGGGGG
>NW_022900928.1:10965243-10967694 GCF_012274545.1 Fukomys damarensis
GGGGGGGGGGGGGGCAGGCACAAATTCAAGCTCTGGGAGAGGACGATTCCCCAGAATTTTGCTGGAAGAGAAAGGAACACCAGTACATTTCCTGCTCTCCACTGACTCCTGGTCCATGCCCAGCCCTCCTTTGGGATGAATGTGGACATATCTGGTGCTGGGGACACAGCAGGCAAACAGCTCCCTCGCTGCAGAAGTCTCCCCCATGCCCTCTGGGAAGGCAGAGCACTTGACCCAGATGGCAGGACTGTTCTTAAGTCTAGGGATGGTGAAAAGAGCAACTGGCAGCCACACAGGGAAAATCAGACAAATGAGGATTACTTACTGAGAGGCGACAGGAAGCCAGTGTTGGACCAGGATTTGAAAGGAATACAGAAGCATAAGAAACCATCACCATGTGGGGAAACTTTCAATGTGGCTAGAGAGGAGGACATCAGTGTCCTGGCCCGATGAGAGGCTGGGCCAAGCAAGTGGGGACAGCTGGCCAGAAGCTGCAACCCACCATGCAGGGCAGATACAAAGTTGGTCTCTGTGTCCCTGAAGGACTGTGAGTCAGAAGGGATGTGGGGCAGAGGCCTTGATAAAAGGAGAGAGAAAGACAGGGTCACAACCAAAAAAGAAAGAGCCCTACAGGGGAACTGAGCGAAACAGTCAAACTGCCAGATGGGCCAAACAGTTGGGGAACAAAGTGGGAGGAAGGTTACGTACCCTGGATGTCCAGTTGCTGAACTGTCTTGGGTTGATGATATTTCCAGTTTTAACTTTTAAAAAACAAAAGGGTAGATGATTTTTAAAAAATAAATTGATACAGCTCACAGGCTTCTGGCTGCATATTCCTGTGGCCTTTCTTCACATTAGATGGTTGAAGAAATGGATATACAAAATACACTTGCATGACTGCAACATAAAAGTTCTAAACAACTGGACCCTGCCAATGCAGGAGGACCAGGGCCTCCCGACTCTGTGTCCCCAGAGCCTATACCGTGATACCTTTGGCTCACCCTAAGGGCGCACAGTGGGCACTATGACGAACTGTCCCCTGGTGATATGGAAATTTTTAAATAGGTAATTTTTAAAATCTTCTAGGGACAATTTTCTTTGGATATACTGGTATTTAGATTCCCAGATAAACAGCCATCTGCCAGGGCTGACAAAGAGATCTGGGCACCAAGTTTGTGTTTACATGATAAACACAAGAGAGCAAGGTTATGTTTGAGGTCAGAAAAGCTTGTGCTGTGAGGGGAAAACAGACTGGCAACACACATAGTAAGTTATGGCCACAGGACCTTTTCATAGTGGCTATGACATGAACATAGTGAGTTTTGTTATCTGGACAATTAGGAAAGATCTGTCCTTAGTTTAAGTTCTGAATTCTCATTAAAAAATGCAATGCTTTTTTTCTGGAAGTAATCTTGATTAAAGGGATTACTTATTTTCAGAGGAAGAAATAAGCAGGTCATATAGGGTACAGTATGTCTGTCAGCCTCTGTATCCTCATCTATCAAATGACGTCTGGTCCATTATTACTCTTTCATTTAACACATGACAAAGACTCATGGGCCCTGTCCATGCACAACCACATACAGGTCCTGAGGGACAGTGGCAAACATAACGATGGCCTCAAATTTATGAATGTTATATGCATAAGCACACAATGTCATTTTAGGTAGGATAAATGCCTTACAGAAAACCAAAAGGCAAGATAAAGGCCAGAAAGTGGGAGGTGGGGTCCTGCAGGAGGGGCTGAGCTAGATGATGTGGTCAGAGGGAGGAACTTGAATGAAGAATGAGGTAACCATGGAAATACTGGGGAACCAGTTCGCAGGCAGCGAGGATAGAAGGTATAACTCCTCAAGTGGGAAGAGTTAGCAGTACCGAGGAACAGCAGGAAGGTCATGGTGGCCAACAGGAGCAGTGGAAAGGGACATGACTGGGGAAGCAGGCAGAGGCCAGGACTTGGGGGTCAGCAGGAGTCTGCAGCTGAGTGAACAGCTGGGCCCAGAATTACACATTTGGGAGTTACCCACAGAGAGTGAAAGGGACGCCAAAGGGCTGGGGAAGGCCACCTGCAAAGAAAAGGTGACTAAGGTCTGAGCACCAGAGCACTCGACTTTCAAAGAAAGACCCAGCGAGGGAGACCAAAGGGGGGGCAGAAATTGTTTTGGTTTTGAGGGAACGATCTGGGGCAATGTCTGCAAAGTCTTAGCATGGTGTTCAGCAAAGAACTGGCTCTCAAAAATGTTATTTGCCTCTTCCAGGGTTAAGATAAAACCAAGACCTTCAGAATTAGAATAGGGAAGAAATCAGCATAGACTGGAAGCAATATTCCCTCACTTGGATAAAGAAAGAATACAGTAAAACTAACTAAGGTTTTCCCTAGAAATCCCAACAGCCCAAATAGCCAAATGCAGTGAAATTATTAGAATGCAAAAAAAAAAAAAAAAAAAAAAA
>NW_022900928.1:10967793-10984753 GCF_012274545.1 Fukomys damarensis
AAAAAAAAAAAAAAAAAAAAAGGAAAGAAAGAAAGAAAAGAAATAATGAGAATGTAATGTTGATGGGCCAGAAGGGCCTGAGCTGGTTTCCGGAGCCATTCTCATTAGTAAGACTTCTCTGGCCTGGTCCTCTGCTGTCTCATGGAGGTGGGCAGCATTTGGAAGCAGGATGTAGCTAGCCTGCCTGCTTGGAGCCAATGCCTGCTGTGTGCTACCCTTCAAGCACAAAGGGATGAGAACTCGGTGTCGGAGGCCCCACTGCTCCCCTCCTGAGGCACCACAGACATCTGGAGGGAGCACTGCCAGCCGCCCTGTTGGCCCTCTGAGCCAGCCAGAAAAAGGTCTTGCCGACAGCCACTTAATACCCAGGCCATGCTCCATGTGAAGAAAACGCAAACCCAGCTGTCATCTGACTCACAGCAAATGTGGCCCCTCCAGTGGCGAGCTGAATGGATAGGACAACAGACAACAGACGAAGCCTCCAGACCTCAAGGGACAAACGGATCCATGGAAAGAACCAGAAGAATCCCTGCTTGGCACTTTTCACCTGGGAGACACACGCACATTCACAGTCTTACAAAGTGCTGGGGCATGAATGAGGATACTACTGTTTGTTCACACAGGAGGAAACTGAGGCACACAGGGGGAGCACAAGAACATAGGGGACACATAATAGCGAGCTAGAATTATACCCAGGTCTCTCCAGTCCTTTCCTGCAGGGTTAATATGTGGATTAACTGAGATGTAGGCATAAGAGGTTCTGAGATGCTTGGACTTGCAGTCAGGCAACTTGAATTTTGAGTTGAGTGGCTTCTGCTTGAATCCTGACTTACTAAGCATAAAACACATACAGAAGTTACCTCCCCAGCCCTCAAGTACTTTGCCCAGGAATACCTGCCTTCCTCTATAATTGTAGTAAAAATTAAATGGAAGAGAAAGCACAGGTGCTTGATAAATATCAGCTTCTTTCAATAGCAATAACAATATTGACACCACCCATTGGCGTGACCTTGTGCAAGTTGGTTTTCCTTTTAAATTACAGGGAAATGGGGAAGGGTGTTGTTGAAACTACAATCACTTGAGAGGTAGAAGAACCTGGTGATTCCAAATGCAGAATCAAAAGGTAAGGATTTAAGTGCTGGCTCATGCGCATTTAACTTTCTGAGAGAACTGCGTTTGAGTAAGAACTGCACTGCTCCATTGAGGAAACGGAAATAATAAGCACTACCTATCTGCTGGCTTTCTCTGAAAATTAAATTAATAATGCATGTAAGGTTCTTAACATGGGGTCTGGCTCATAGTACATGCTTGATAAAAGTTGTTTAGTGCAGTTGATGCTACTTTTCTGCAACTGTTTTATTCCAATGTTGGCAAAGATTACAGAAACCAATTTGCTCTGAGACCCTGAATAAGCTCCTTGCCATCTGAAAACCCCAGTTTCCCCACCTGTAAAACGGTGGCCTGGACAAGAAGGTCTTAAAAAAAAAGCTTCACTTCTTATGTTCTAAGTACGAGATTCCAGGCAGCTCAGGAACAGACAGCCAAGAAAACATCCCTTCCCAGGGAGTCATCAAATCTGCCCAAAACTAGGAGTCGGAGAGCCCGACTGGCTGCTGCTACACAAGCCTGGAAGCCGCATCTCCTGGCGCACGTGGCGCGCGTCCCCTTAACATTAGCTGTCAGCAAAACTGGCCTTCAGAGCAACTGCAAATAATGTGTCACGGTGGGGAGCCAGCAAGCACGGGGGCCATGTTCTCCTCTGTGGTCAGACAGCTCCAGCCTTGGCCAGCCCTCCCCTGGCTTAGCGCTTTCCCGGGCCATTTCAGGACACAAAGAAAGTATCAGAGGAAAGAGACAACTATACTCTCTCTTCCTTCTTTCCTTCCTTCCTAAATAAACATTCCCCTCCAGTGTTGTGATTACTCCCCACATGATCCAAAATAGGTAGCAGAAACATCCGAGGAGCAGGCTAACACCTGCCAGAGAGCCATATCATCACATGGCCCTTCCCTGCTCACAGTCACCATCACCTGCACCAGAACTCAGCATGGGTAATGAGAACCAGACTCTCAGGAGTCAACTTGCTGAGAGCAGCTTGCTGAGCAAAATAGTACATTAAGGCTTCCTTGCCTGAGAACGGCCTGAAGAAATACAAAAGCTTGTGCAACAAGAAGACTCAACCGGTTCCTTATAAGCCATTCTCTCACCCATTCGGGCCAAATTGGTATTTGATGCAACAAGGAAATGTGTTGAATTCATTATTAATCGGGCTCTGCAAAGGAAAGGTCATGGGGGTGACTGGCACAATTACAGGATGCGGGCAACAGGCCAATCAGAGAGTGCGTGGGGGAGGAGGTGAGTCGATGGCCATGAAATCATGGAGGGTTATGAATGGCTGGAGGTATAGGACAGGCTGACAATCTCCCCAAACCAGACATGTGCAAGGCTTCTGTCTTCAACCATCTTCAACTGTTCATTATTACAAGGGAACTTCTTAGCATCAAGACACCCAGTACCAAGAAGTAAACCCAGAAGCTTGGAACCAAGGCTCAGTAACAAGAGCCTCTTGATTTAGCAGATTGGATTGGAAATTTATCAGGCTGCTTAGAGTTTCAGCAAGAAAAGAGTTGTCAAGGTGCCCACCAAAGGAAATTAGACTTGTTATTTTTCTGACTCCCTGATGCGGTGGTTCAATATTCTCAAAAGCCTCAAGAGAACATGGGTTTCCTAGAAACCTTTCCAGAGCAAGTACACTAGGATGAGGAAATGGCCCCAACTGCCTTAACTGGGCATTGATTCTTTAGAATCAATGTGCATTTAATTCTACAATAAAATGGTAGGGAACCACGTAGCTCTCCGAAGGGTTCGTAGCTCCAAGAAAAGCTCTAAGGAAGTCACAGAAGTTTTCAGACAATATTGTGCCAGAACTGAACCACGCAGCACTAAAACCCTCAATCCCTGTGAAGAGGCCTGGCTAAGGTTTTTCTTTTTAAAAGGAGTCCCATTAAGTGATAACTACAGAGAGAACTATCCGTCTTATTTATCTAACACAGAGTGGATCAGGAAGAAATGAAGTTGTGGTCATTTCACAAGGTTTTTAGATTATTAATCTGCATCATCAATGAAAGCTTTCATTAAATTGCACCCTAGGAATTGATTCGGAATGGGTCGTTCCAACGTACTATGCAAAGTTGCTGTAGAAAATTAGTCATCCTAGACTCCCTGAAGAATAGAGACATGACATCCGGGCATCTGTTAAGTTTGCTCAAAAACATATGTGAGCCCTTTTTTAAAGAACCATAATTACATCCTGCTGAAACCTCCAAGGACCTTGCTAACTGCCTTTGTATTACAACATCCATTTCCCACTTAGGAGGCTCTGCTCTGCTGTTTAGATGTGTGTTACAATCTGCTAGCCCGTCCAGCACTTTCCCACTACAGCCTGCAGATGGTCAAGTCACTCCCTGTTCCAAGAAGACCTACTTGGAGGATGCAGGGGTTAGTAGTATGTGAGTGAGTGTATCGGTGAGTGTATGTGTCCTTTGTTAAAATATGACCAGGAATTTGGAGCTGAAAAGGACTTTAGAAGTAATCCAGACCATGCCTCCCACTTTCAAAAGGTGCCATTGAAAATCAGAGAGGGAAGTGGTTTGTCCAAGGCTGCACAGCTAAACTCTGAAACAATATATGGTGTTGTGGTTAAAAGCATAGGCTCTGGGGTCACAGAACTAGTCCATGTTCTCTTGCTTACGTGCTGGCTGTGTGACTGTATGGAAAGCACTTAATTTCCCTGAGTCACACACAGTTCCTTTATTTATAAAATGTAAACTGAAGCAGTACCTGAGTGTAATGAGTGCCCAATGAACATTAGCTGTTGATCTCCTGTTTATCTTTCCAAATGACCTCATTTAGTCTCTAAAACACCCTGTAAGGGAGAAGGGCTGAGATGACTCACCTCATCACACATACAAAATAACTCTTGCAAAGCCACACAGACCCCCACTCCAGCTTCTCATGATCCCGCTGCAGTGGACAGGAGGCAGCTCGGGCCCAGCCCCCTCTCATCCGCGTTCTTCATTTCCCTAGAGATGAGCATGGAAACTGGTTTATTTGTTTCCACATGGGTGAAAAGTCAGTGTGGCTCCCTTGTTCGGTCTCCTGCCCAGTCCCCGCCCTGGGGGAGGGAAGAGCAGTGGCACTCTGAGCCCGCTAGGGACATTAGGGGCACATGTGTCCGGGCAGGCAACATATTACTTCAGGGTTCTACAGCATATTTTAAAGCTGACATCAAAGTACTTGTCAATGCTCCATCCGCCTGCCCTCCTGACCCCCAAATCTTGCCTTTGGGAAAATCTAATTGCCTGCCCTGAGTGACACGGGAGCTGTGTGAGTGATAAAGTTGTACACAGTCACTCTGTGATTATGTGCCCTAATGGAAGGGGAAATGTGCTGAATGCATGTGTGAGTGGATGAATGAATGCACATTGGGGTTACTTATTCTAACCTCTGGAGGACAATACAGTGATGTCTCCATCAATGCACCTTCTGGGCACTCAGTCCCCAGAAGGCTATCAGTCCAGGATGGGCCACAGGGACTGTCTTCAGTGTAGATCCCGTACCTCGAGCTGCTCTGGGCCTCACAGAGGAAGACCTCCTGGGGCCTCCAGGAAGTACTCTGGGCCCTCAAGGAAGATGGAGGTGGCCACTCCCTGGGCCCCGGGACAGAGATGGTCCGGGGGAGGAACAGCTTGTGAGAGCAGACCACCTGGGACACTGCCATCCGGTCAGCAGAGCCAGGGGGACTCTGGGAAAAGCCACCACTGTGAGCACCTTAGAGCCCAGGTCTTAGCTCACCCTCTCTGGAAGCCTCTGATGAATAGTTCTTGGAGTGCCTACAGTGTGCCAGACACGAGAACAGAGCACAAAAGGGTACCACTTGGCCCGAGTCCATGACAAGTCCATTGTTAAGGGACAGAGCTGTCCACAGTACAAGTGTGACAAGTGTCACCCCAGAGGTCGGCACAAGGGCCCTGGGGTGTGGGACTAGAAGGCAAGGCTCCTCGGAAGAGGGGACTCCTGATTTCAGGGCTGATGGTAGGCAACCAGACAGCAGAGTTGGCGGATGGCTGTTCTTGGCAGAGGAAACAGTGCGAGCAAACGGTCAGGAGCTAGGAGAGCCTCCTAAGGGGCCAGGGAGTTACAAAGGATGCTGTACCAGGGACCTGATCCTGCTTCTGCCTCTTTGCGTGTGACAATTCTGAACCTCAGGGTTCTGGTCTGCACAATGATGGCTCTGGACTTAAAGACCCAAGTATCCAGGGGAACCCACCAGACCTAAGAAGACTGCTCAGGGCAATCCCAGGACAAAAGAGCAGAGCGGACACAAGGCATCCACAGAACATCGAGCAGCTACCATACCACAGCTTCTAGGCTCCAGCTAGTGGTTCCTTTAGTGCTTAGTGGGGCTACACAGCACCCAGCTCTCACTGAGCACATTCTCCACGTCCTGTTGGTGTCTCTCAGACAGCCCCAAGTATTATCACCTAAAGAAAGAACACCAACTCCATGAAAAGTGTATTTATCATTTTACAGATAGGACAACTTAGGCTCAGAGAGGAGCAATCTGTACGGTTCCATCGAAAAGGCTGGGTCCACAATTTCACTTGGGATCTATTTGATTTTTGGACCCAGCTCTTTCCAGCACACCCCTCTGGCCCCAAGCAAGCTCTGGCAGGCTCATCCCAGGGACCTTTCTGCAATCCGGCTCCCCTCATTTTCCTCGACACAGCAGTTCCTGGGACCCCTCCTCTGCAAATGGGTCAGGGAGAACTGCACGGGAAGAAGGAAGGAAGGGTAGGCCATCTCCAGCCTCCTTGCCATCTGCCAAGCTCCAGACCAGGGAGGGCTCTGCAGAAGGGCTGATCAGTGGGCACAGCTGCGGCCTCTGTGCTGGCCAGCATGGGGCTCTTAGGAGCCATGAGCCACCTGACGTCATGCCCGCTGGTAACCTGACCCCGGCTGACTGCTCCTTCTCGCCCCAGCTGGGCCCATCCTGCAGACCCAGGGGAAAGGTCAGCCCCCAGGGGAAGGGGCCAGGTGGGGCTCTTTTGAGTGGCTGCTGAAATGAGGGATAATTTTCATTACTGACATCTCCCACAAGACCTCCCCATTCTCAGAGCTGCTCCTACCTCTCCCTCACAGGCTGCTTCTAGAATCAGGCCGCTTTCACTTCCTATTGAGAGAGCAAAGGTGACATCCCTTTGGGCTTAGCTCATTCTGGGAGGTATTAATGGACCAAAGGCCAGGAGTTTTAAAAGCATAAGACCTTATCTGGTCTTATTCTTATTCTTATTTCTCTAGGAAGATAAACACTTATAAAAAGAAAGTCATTATTTAATCACTGGCACACACATTCCATAAAGAGGGTCTAAGTATCAGCCAAACACTGAATTTATTTAAGTACAATTCTAGTAAATCAGACAGAAGGGAAACGGCCATTTGAAACCTCTTTAAATTCACTGAGCAGTTACTGAGTCCTGGTCTGACTGCAGCCCTATGGTTGACTCCAGAAAACAGAATACAAATCCAAAACTCAGTCTCTGCCCTCCAGCATCTGACAGTCTAGTTGGTAACATGACACTGGAATGACTCCAATCACTGTGCCTGGGTGCACCTGCTGCATATTTACTGTCTCCTCGTCCTCTCTCGGTACTCGATCCTCCAAAGCAGCCCAGGAGATGACAGCTGCGTTATTGCCATTTAATAAAGAAGGAAGCTGAGGCCGAAGCACACGGAAGTGAAATGATTTTCTGAAGGGCAATGAGATGGGATTTTCATAAATTTGACTCCATAGCTGACTGAACCTACAAGGGACTTAGTAAAATCATGCATCAGGTAGGAGAAAAGCAAAAGAGAGTTGAAAGGAGTCTGAAGAAAGAAGAGATGAGGAAAGTTTCAAGTGGATGACACTTGAAGAATGGATAAAGGTGGCTGGTTGGTGGCTGGTGAGGAAAGCAGGTCCTGTCTGAGATGACACAAAGCAATGGTCTGCCCAGCCTGGAAATGGGCTCTGAAAATATCTGGAAAATCACCTCCATTTGGGATCACTGCCACCTTTCCCAAAGACGGGAAGATGTGAATTTCTTGCACTCAGAAAGAAGTTGGGTACTAGGAATGATGACATTTTTCCCAGAGGTCTTCCTAGGAAGCGAGGAAAGAAAGGTCAAAATTATTGTTGTATGGGTAAACTTAGCTTTGCCCAGAGAACAGAATCATGAGAAGCTATAGGTGGTGACAGTTCCTTGTAAAGTTCTCTAACTAAAAGCACTTCTTCCTGGTGGCATTGCCTATGAAGCAAATCACTATTTTACACAATCAAAAACAAGCCCTAGGGCTGGGGGTTTAGCTCAGTGGTGCCAGTGACTGCCTTGCAAGCACAGGGACCTGAGTTCGATCCCTGGTACCAAAAAACAAACAAACAAACAAACAACAAAAAAAACGAGCCCTGAGCTCCTGAAATTTACAACACATGATGCTCCTGTGTAGATGTGGTGGTTGTGCTCTTACAGTGGGATCTGTCCATCCCAGATCACTTGCAGTTCTGTCTTCCTACAAATGTTGGCCTCTCACCGTGTGCAGGGGCTGCCAGGTCTGGGCAGTAACAACAGAGGGACCTAAAGGCACTGTGACAAGCTACAGGAACCTAACACCAGTTCACCCAGAATCAAAATCAAATTCGGAAGGTGGGGGCAGACAGGTGACACCCATTGCTCTCTGAAAGCCAGCCAAGGCTCAACTGGCTCCACAGAATGAAGTATAGCTATCTGCCTGAGGAGTTAGTGTGTGGGTGACCCTCTCTCAGGAAGCAGCCTTCCTTTCTTAGGGAAGCAGTAATTGCAGAGAAGATAAGAGCATCTTATTTCTTGCTTTATAACAAGAAATGTATATTTGGTCTCTATCCCTGTTACCTGGCTCGGGATCCTAAAATCCTTGAAATTTCCTAAGTGATGATTTGATAGGGAGGTGACTCTTGGTGGACTCTAAGACAGCTATTGGATAAGAGCTGGTTCCAGAGGAGCCAATTGTATGATTGATTAATGATTGGAGCTTTCAGCTCCACTTTCTAACCTCTGGGGAAGGGAGGGAGAGGAGCTGGAGATTGAGTTGATAAGGGAACTTCATAAACACCATACACAATGGTGTGTGGGAAAGCTTCCAGTCTGATGTGCACCCAAGGTGCTGGTGACTCTGTACTCCCTCCCACGGACTTTGCCCACTACATCGCTTCCATCTGACTGAGTTGTGCCCTTTGTAATAATCTGGTGAAACTACATAAACTGTTTCCCTGAATTCTGGAAGCCATTCTAGCAAAAGATCCAAGCCAAGGAGGAGGTGGTTGTGGAAACCCCTAATTGACAGCCTATCAGAAATACAGCAGCCTGGACGCCTGACTGGCATCTGAAATGAGGCAGTCTTGTGGGTCTGGGCCCTTCACTTGAAAGGTCAGGTTGATTGTGTCAGAACTGAACCGAATTGTGAGACACTCGGCCGATGGTCAGTGCTGGAAGGGTTCCGTAGCAGAGACAGATCGTGACAGTGGAGCTCCAGATCCACCTGGGTGTGAGTCCTTGTGCCACCATGGGTTACCTGGGAGACCTTGGGGGAAACTACTCAGCCTAAGTTTTCTCACCTGTAAAATGAGAACAATAATAATAACAACAGTACTAATAATACAACCCCTATCACCATCACTGCAAAGACTATAGAACGGAGGCTGATGTGCAGGTGTGCTCAGACAGTGATTAATTGTCAGGTGGGAGAATGACAGATGGATGGATGGATGAGTTCTAACACTTAATTCACACTTAATATGTACCAGGCATTTTTCTAAGTGGTATTATTAACTTCTTTAATTTCTGAAACAATGCTAGAAGGTAGATACTATTATTATCCCCACTTTACAATGAGAAAACCAAGGAATTAGAGAAGACGACTGAGTTATTCAAAGTCACAAGCAGGGAAAAAGTGGCAGATTTGAATTTCAAACCCAGGTCTCTGCACCATGATCCTATGCACAAGGTGCACGCAATGACGCTCAGGAGTGGAAGATGTTGTTACAGCTGTTGGACTTCTGTTATTTATGCAGAGTTTCCCACACTGAAATCTGTGTACGCTGGTAGTGTACAACATCAGTAC
Organism: Fukomys damarensis; assembly: GCF_012274545.1. NCBI lineage: Eukaryota > Metazoa > Chordata > Mammalia > Rodentia > Bathyergidae > Fukomys > Fukomys damarensis. The sequence goes on from NW_022900928.1 coordinate 10,976,989, forward strand.
AGGTGGTATCTCAATGAACTTTCCAAAAAGTCATGACCATCATTTTATTTTAATACGTATTAGGAAGAAAAATAAGTAGCACATCAAACCCAGGATTTCACTGATATCATCCCTGTGACAAGACAAAATTTTTTAAAAAGTGAATCAATCTGAGGATAGATACAAAATAATAATGTGACAGAAACCAGAGTGGTATCATATTGATGTCTGATAAAGGTATGTGACTTTTTTAAAAAGGCACAGGTAGCTGAGTGTGGTGCTACACACTTGCAATCCCAGCTCTTAGAGGCTGAGGCAGGATGATCGGAAGTTTATGCCTTGCCTGGGCAGCCCTCAAAAAGGGCTGGGGATGTAGCTTAGCGACAGAGCATTCCTGGGTTCAGTTCCCAGTATGGAGGGAAGATCACACAGCACTGGCTTCCAGACCTGGGTCTACTGCTTCCAGCTGTTGCAGTCATGGAATCATGCATCAGACTTCACACCCTTATTTCTGTCTGTTAAAGTGGACGAAAGCACCCACTCGCATGCCGTGGAGGTGGGGATTAAAGGCGATAATGGGCTGCTTGCATGAGTGTCACTGGCCGAAACAAGCGCCAGACCCATCCCGCCCATCCCACGGCCTCACTCACAGATTCCTGGCGTCTCCAACCCCACCCCCAAGCCAGTGACCTAGTTGGAAACTGTGGCCTGTGCGCCTCATTCCTGGGCCCCCAGAACTCAACTCTGGAAGGCAAAATCCTTCAGCCTCCTCAGCTGTAATGATAAGATTTGGAGACTCCATGGGGATCCGAATGTGCAGATACTCCAGGACACAGTAGAAATCAGATGTTTTTCAATTACAGCAGGCAAAGGGCTTCATGTGGTTCTAGTAATGCAAACTGCTTATTTGCCCACCCCCCCCCGCTGCCCCATCCAGGCCCTGCCAGTGATTGATGGCCACAGAAGGAGAGTCACACAGCTACCGCTCACATGGTCAAGCCCTCTTGATTTCTATCTGCAGAGAGAGCTGACTCCCTGGGCTTGGCATAATGGCTTCAGCAGCACGGTAGTTACCAGAGAGGAGCCACTCAGCAGCTGGGAACTTGCCCTGCCTTCCAAGAAGTTTCTCCCTAAAAGTGACACACATCAGAGTCCCAGCCACAAGCTAGACCAAGGATCCAAAGAACTTTATACTTGTGACCTGCCCAATTATAGCTATTACCCTGGGAGGTGGAAACCAAGTCCACTGTAAAGTGAGAATTTGTTAAATTTCCAAAGACAAGGGGTGGTGGCTGCAAAGTATATCCACTAAGACCTCAGTAACAACATACAATTTGTCAGGACTTTGCATGAGCTCAAAGACAGACAGAGGAGGACTCACTTTTGGTCAGCACCGACACGATACATCGGGTGCTGTGTTAAGTATTATAAATACATCATCTCATTTAAAATAACTCAACAAAATAGAAAGCACTGATAACACCATTTGGTAGGTGAAACAAAGAGTTTCAGAGATGTTAAGAAACTTTCCCAAGATCAAAAAGCCAGAACATGATAAGGCGGGGCTGGAAACCCGGACTCTTCTACTTGCCAGATTGTTGTTTAATTATTCCGGGATGCCTGGTTGCCCCATTCAACTGTGAGTGCTGTGAGGCCAGCATGGAAGACCCACATTCACCGGATGATTCCAGTGCTCCCTGGACCACTCATCCTAGAAAGCAGTCAGCCTCCTGCTCCCCAGGCTTTTCTCCCCCTTTCTATCAAATTGTTACCAATTTAATCAAGAATCCAATAGCTGCTACACTCGCCTGGCTTCATCAGGAGCAACCCACCCTGGAAGGTCAGGATGTACACCACACAACCCTTTCTCACACTTGTCAAGATCGATGGGCCAGGGACAGACCCAGAACTCAAGACGAACCCATCCACAGGCTGGCATATCACTCTGATGTGCCCTGTTTTCAAAATGTAAATATTCTCACACTTGTTAAAAACAGGAAGACTTTATGTTAGACTACTGCAGGGAAGAGAGACCCGGATCAACCTTGAAAACAGCAAAGACAGTTAGGGGTTCTCCGTGAAGCAAAACGCTGGGAGCCCCTAGAAGGAAAATAACTAAAAGGAGACACCAAGGATAGGATTGATTTTCCTGGAGAAACTTGCTGTGGCTGGCTTTGCTGATACAAACTTAGCTGTTCTCACCATCAGAGGAGCTCGGGTCCTCACTGCCACTGAGGATGGCTGCTGTTCTCATCAGGGGAGCTCTGCTCTTTCCCTTGAGCATCACTTCCGGGCTCCAGTGCAGACCCCTGAACCTGATGCCACAGACCGTTCAGCACGCAGGCACAGACCTTCTGGCTCCCACCCCTGGCCTTCGGGCCTTCCCAGTACAGACCCTCAATATGGACTCGCATTAGACATTGCCTTGGACTCCAGGCCTTTAACTGGGCTTGAGTGGGACATCGCTGGGGGATCCAGGCCCTCGGCTGGATTCTTCAGGTCTCCAATGTGTAGACAGAACTCTTGCCCTCCTCTGCATTTGACATTTTAGGTGACTATTATAAAATAACCCTATATATCATAGGTCCTGTATTAAATCTAGTCCCTTAGAAAGCCTGTCTACAACACACAGAAACTCAAAGAAGAAAGGCACATCTTGCTGGGGTTGGGGGAAGAATAGATAAACAATAAGACTGAGTTCTCAGAATTCACAATCCCCACAGACCTAAAGACACATTCTACGCTATGCGGTGCTCCCAGACATGCTTTCTCCCAGCACAAAGTCAAAGGCAATTAAAACCTTTTCCTTTCTAAGAAGCTGCTGTTCTGTGTCACCAAGAGTATAGCTCTGAGATCAAAGGAGAGCTCGAACCCTCCTTTTTATTTGCCCCCAATCAGAATGTCAGCCCTCATTCATTCAACAAGCATCTACTGATCCCTTACCATGTTCCAAACACACTAATACATATTCTGAATACAGAAACAAATGGAAAATTGGCTAGCAAAACTTTGAGAGTAAGCAATCAATCATGTGTACGCTTATTCTTGTAAGATGCACACAGTTTAAGAATTACAATTGTTTGTTCTACTCTATAGCTTCCATAAAGCTTTTCTAGCGTCACTGAGGGCTCCTGCTTATCACATTCAACAATTAAAATGTTTACCATTAAATTAGTATTTTCACATACGCTTAAAATCAAATACTCCCAGGGGCCCCTTAGCTATAACCCACCCTTGGTGGGGGGCCTGGGAGGCCTTCCTCATCCACCTAGGAAACCAGCAGGAGGCTCATTCTGAACATAATATATCATGTTCTCAGGTGTCCAGGTTGGCATTTCTGTGGTGGCATCACAAGGGATGAAGGATGGGGGACGCTGCTGGATGTATCCAAGATGTTGACACCTGTCCTTCATGTTCCACAGTGACCCCAGAGACTCCAGGAAGTGTGGGTGCTAGAAACGGTAACCTGGTCTTTACTTATGCGTACAAGCCAAGGGAGAAATCCCCACACACTCAAGTGTATCTCTCAGCCTCCCTGCCTAACACACGCAGGTGCACAGCTCTGGCTCATTCTCCACATGCCCTCCAGTTCCCACGTCAGAAGAACCCTCACCTGGCATCCTCAGCCACCTGCTCCAGGCCCACCCTGCCCTCTTCATCCCCCTGCAATGGACTTGAATACAGCTTCCAGCCTTCACCGTTGCTTCCTTGTGGATGAAGCTGCACTGTAAAGACATCCGCTTCAACTCTGCCAACCACATCTCCTCCCATCTTTTCCCAACCCCACCTCCCTCTCTTTCTAATTATCCCAAAGAGAAAGAATATTAAAAATGAATGCCCTGAGGATGGGAGTCAGAGATGTCATTATTTTGATTCAAACCCCAGGCATGGAGAATCTGATCTGAGATTTAGGAGCACCGTAACCTAGGATGGGCTTTGGGAAACCTTGATTAAGTGGCACTCACCTCTAGGTAACCAGGTCCCCTGGCCCCTTCCCTGGTGCTATGTGGTAGGGCTTTAAGGATGGATGCCACACAGTGTAACACGTGAAATGCATAAAACACATTCCAGTAAAAATGCAACTTGCAAGGGATGTCTTAGATTCCCCCAAAAGGCTCAGGCTAATTCCTACATGTCAGAGTCCCGTGAATTTTAATTTAATGTGCAGAATGATGAGGTCAAGGTGGCTCCTACAGGGAAGCCACATAAAGAAAGATCTCAAGACTTTCATCAACTGAACTTTTGAAGCAGAAAAGCAGACTTCCTTTCAGGAATTTGTGCAGCAACAGAAGTTTTAGCCAGAAGGAATTTTAAATGACCTCCAGTTAACTAAAAAAGTAGACCCAAATGAACCAGCAGCAGCCCCTCTGCCCCATTTTATTCCCCAGATATGCCACTTACAGAGAATCTTCCCAATAAAGAAAGGGGACCATATGATGAAAATTAAAATAGATCTCACTTAACATTTAATTGTATGCTGTTTTGTTTAAAATACTTCAGGTGCATAATACCTCATAATCCTCACCAGAGATTTTGTTATTAGCTTCCTAATTTATACCACGAAGATGCACAGACTAAAAAGGTTAAATAAATTATCTACATAATAGAGTCCTAAAATTGTGTGAATAACAAATATCAACAACGTCAGTGGCACTGTCACTTTTTCCCCCTCCAGTTTAAAACTATACTCTAGCCAGCCCTGGTGATGCACATCTATAATCCCAGCACTTTGAGAGATTGAGGCATGAGGATTGCAAGTTTGATCCCAGGCTGAGCAACTTCGTGACTTACTAAGAACCTGTCTCAACCTGAGAGAGAGGGAGGGAGGGACAGAGGCAGGAAGGAAGGGAGGGGAGAGAAAGAGGGAGAGAGAGAACGTGCTGGGATGTAGCTCAATGTGAAGGTCCTAGGTCCAATTCTAAGTACTCCGAAAAAAAAAAAGGATTATAAACAGCTTAAGTTTAATGAGATTAATGTGTGGTAAAACTGTGTAGTGTAGGAGATTAAGAACAATATGGTAAACCGTACTGATTAATAGAATAAAGTGATATCTTGAAAAATCAGGTAAATAAAGGACTATGACAAATATGTCAAACCCGGATCCAGCAGGAGAGATCACACTGCTTGTCGCTTCTTCTTATTACACCTCACCCTCCTTTGTAACTTGGTTCCTGGAAGCTGGTGTAGGGCAGAGATGGGAGGTGAGGCTCGAACCCTTAGCACCTGGGATCCATGTCACCTGGAACTGGAGTTAGCCACGTCCAGGTGCTCGCCAACTTCTAGTTCTCAAATGGGATTCCCTTGTATCTGTGCCCACTTTCTCTTCCCACCGTCCTCACCCTGGAGTAGACACAGATTATCAAATCTAGATCCGGACTGTGGCCTCCTACCAGGTACCTGTGACTCCAGATGATCGGGTGGTATGATCAGACCCACTGTGTCCCCTCAAGCAGCTTACTGGCTAGGCTGTTGTGGACTAACTACTTTAAGCCAACTCTGAAACATTCACCTATGTATGAGTTTGCTGGAGTTGCTATAAAAGTCTGTGGCCGGGTAGCTTAACCAGCAGCAATGTCCTATCTCACAGGTCTGGTGGCTGGAAGGATAAGATGCATGTGTTGGCAGGGATGCGTTCTCCTTGGGTTTCTCTTCTTGGCGTGTGGACATCAGCCTTCTCATTCTGTCCTCACATAGCCTGTCCCTGGGGCCCATGCTCCCATGGGGTGTTCTCCTCTTCATAGGAGGACTCTAATTATACTGGATTAAGGCCCTTATGACCTCATTGGACCCTAATTTCCTCCTTAAAGACCCCTATGTCCACAGACAGTCACACTGGGGGTTGGAGCTTTAATGCACAATTCGACCCATAATAGCCAGCAGCATCCACCCTGGCTGCAACCCCAATGAAGCCATATGCCTTCCTCAGAGAGCTGCTTGCTTAGCCTTCCCTTTAGTGTGCTTCTCACCAGGCCCCTTCCAGGCACAGCTCAAGTTCCTCAAGGACCCTTGACCTCTCTAGATCACAGAGATTCTTAAAGTTTATTGTCTTAATATCACTGTCTCTGACAGCTGAACTGACGCCCACCCCAAGACACTGGAACTGCCAAGAGATAAGTTTCTGAGCTTATCATATGATGCCTTATACTGAGGTTGGCTGGCATACTGTGGGCACTCAATCAATAAATGTAGGATGAATGAAAGGATGGTGATTAATCTGTGCTTTCTTGTACTCTTTCTATTGGGACAGAGGCAGGAAACCGGCCTGACCCCTCACCCTCTGACCCAGGTGAGTCACATCTGGGTACAAGTTCTTCCCACCCTTCTTGCATGATGTATGAAATGTGCTGTGCTGGTCCCCAGTGTCCAGCTTCCAAGCTCTTGGTCAACATCCCCTCCGTTCCTGCCAGCCAGGCAGGGCTCTGTCAGAAGGCAGATTGACCTGTAAGTGCAGCTTTCCCCCGCCCCCGCCACCCCATCCCCCGCCAGCAGCAGCAACAGCACACTGGCCTGACCCAGGAAGAACACTGAGCTCATCTGGAAAGAGCTTAGGGAGCTGGGACTGGACCCGCCTCCTCACCCAGCATGAGAACATCCATCCTCCCAGACCCCCACACACACCATCGACATTCAGAGCTGAGGTCACTAAGGTGTTAGATGCTCCCCTGCAGCAGCTCAGTATCACCACTACCAGCCTGTGACTCACCTCGGGGAAGCTGGCAGCCTGTAGCCCTGATGTGCCAAATGATACAGACATTTTCCTGGGAAAACAAATATCTGTAAGATGTCTTACAGAGCAATTCCACTATAGAGTGAGTGTGTGTGTGTGTGTGTGTGTGTGTGCACATCTGTATGACTCTGTATGCACATTCATGTGCAACTGCAAAGAAGTTGAAAACAATTATTTGACAAGTAAAATCCAGTTTCAAAACTGAAGACATATTAACCTAATGGAGAGGCAAATTTATACTGAGATCCTGGAGACTGGCAGAGAACACCAGTTGTGGATCTAGACGTTCAACTCTTAACCACAACTTCTGCATCCATAAAATGGGTCAATAAAACCTACATGGCACTGACAAGAGAGAAAGAAAAACCCCGGAACTCCTCGGCCTGAGAGTAAGGTAGTACGAGACAGAATAGAAGAGCCGAGGGCCTGGCAGACTGCGAAGAGGAGCAAGTGTTCCTCCACCGGTGAACAAGCAGAGGACTTGCTGGGGTGGATGTCAAGGACAATGATTCGGTGCCCCAGCCACAAGAGACAGAGACATGGGGGACGCTGCTGATACAGAGGAAGGAGACAACAACATGTTCCCCTTGGAAAGGCAGGATCTGGCAATCCAGAGCAATTTGGCCAGCCCCAGAAATTTTAATTACATGTAGCCCAAGTTCACCCTCTCCAAAGTTATTTTAAAGACTGGCTCCCAGATGCTTTCATGCTGAGAAGCTGACAGCCAAGAGAATATTCACACTAAACCATCGCTGTCGCTACTCAGTCATTAAGCATAACAAAATCCAAACAATTCTTATTTTACAGTGTTCATCCTCTGTGGGAAAGCCCCGTCTGTGAAGGACAAACTTCTAAGCAGGGGTGGAAAAAAAAAAGCAATCAATAAGTCATTCCCTTGACTGATCCATAGGTGTCTGCGAGGGAAATTTTACTTCTCCCGCCTAGGTTAGCTAAGTGGGTTCTCAAAGTGCTCATAGGTACTTACTGGCTGAATTTCTCACTGTAGCAACACACAGCCCCCTGCCTCTCTGGCAATTTTTTTTTTTTTTTTTTTTTTTT
>NW_022900928.1:10984919-10993754 GCF_012274545.1 Fukomys damarensis
AAAAAAAAAAAAAAAAAGATAGGGAAGCAGAAGGAGCTGCTTCCCACAGGTGGCACCAAGGCAGGTCTCCGCAGGTGTAGTGAGGAGCTTTAGGTAGTGATCAGCACAGCATGTAGCCCCAGTGCGGGGTGCGAGCGGGCTCCTTCTCGTGGGAAGTCCACCTCCTCATCATCCTATGGCCAGCGCTTCTCTCACTGAGGTCTCTGTTCAGAAGAAACTTCCACCGGAAGGCAGCCCCTCACACCCAGCCAATTCCATCCCCCCAAGGCAAAAGATGTTCTGTATCTTGACTTTTCTGGTGGCTGCCCAGTTGTCACAGAGGTAGGCCACTGTGTGCATATAAATGATGTCACTATTTGCCTACAATTGGCTGTTCAGAAATGCACTGTCCAACATGGTAGCCGCTAACCAAGTGACTGATAAGGTTTAAGTTAATTAAAACTAAATAAAATTTAAAATGAATATCTTGAGTCACACTCATCCCATGTCAAGGGCTGCATGGCCAGATGTGACTAGTGGCCACTGATTGCATGGTATACAAAGAGAAAACTCCCATCCTCAGAGGAGGTTATATTGGAGGGCACCATCTCACCCTGTCAGCATCAGGAAAGAAGAGATCTTAGCTGTCTAGTTTAGAACAGTGCCTGGCACACAGAAGCACTTCATAAATATTTGTGGACTAGAAGAACAATTGGACTTCGTAAGACAAAAACCAAAACAAACAAAAAAACCAGGTCACAGAGCCAGAAACAGAGAATTAGAAGCTTTCTTGGATGAGTTGGATAAATGTTAGCTTTTTAGAGTGGAACTTTATTCCGTCATAAAAGGCACACAGTATATATGGAATGGTTCAGACAAAAATCTACACTACATTAAGTAAACAAGAGCAAGTTTCTTAAAATAGGTACCGTATGATTTTATTTTATTAAGAAGCACGCACCAAAACAAAACAAATAAACAAAAAAAACCTGCTCAGGAATGATATAAACCAAACAGTTAATAACAACCACTGTGGGATTCACTGCTGGATAGAATTAGGGGGAAAGGGGAACTTATATTCTTTACTTTTCTGAAATATTTGAATTTATAATGTACACTACTTGAGTATTTTAAACAAAATCATATGCAGCTCTTTAAGGAAAAAAAGTGCTCTGACATTGCAAGCTACCCCAAGGCTATATAGAACATTCCTTAAAGGTTTAACAGCAGCGAGCTCCTTAACAGTTTTCTTTTATTTAATCTTATAATATCCCTGCAGTTATGTCAGAAATGTAGACTGTGCAAATCAGAGAGGTTAAGTAGCTCTGCCAGGGCCACACAGCTAGGATATAAAACCACTAGCCTCTGAATCCAGCCTCTGGTTTTAAAGCACATGGATGGCGCCCTTCTCTGCAGAAAGCACATCCAGATGCCCCAGAGAGCTAGGTCCTTTGTGAGCCCTGAGCTTGCCGCTCCATCTATAGGAAACCTCAAAGTCCAAGCTGCAACCAGGTTCATGAGAGGTGGGGTTTGCAGTTCAGATCAGTGGGAAATACAGAAAAATTGAAGCTAATTCTCTGCTTTGTCTCACTATTGTCCTCCCCTGAATATCTCGCAAGCACGCATGCACAGAGCAATGTCACGAGGACGTGATGCCAGCAAACACTTGGTAACTCCAGCATGCTGGTGGAGACCTCCCAGCTCCCTGGCAGATGCCTAGGTGGTGCCTTTGTTGGATCTGCAGCCAATTCCCCCTGAAGAGGGGCCTGCAGCTTGCCCGAGATATCTGAGCCAAAACACTGCAGAGTCGCCTTTCAGCTCCTGGACAAGACATTCCAGGCTGCACGCTGGGACGCTTGTTTAGCTTCACACTCGACGCAAATGGGACTTGTGTTTGCCCACAAACACACACATGCACACACCAACAGAAGCCAGTGTTGCCAACAGAAGCCGCTGCAGGGGCGGTATTTCCAGAAGCCCAGAATTGCACTCGAGCAATATGGAATTCAATCACAATGCCTATCAGGAAAAACAATCTAATTTTTTTTCTAAGCAAAGTTTCAACCACAACCACAGCACAAAAAATGCAATAGAAAGTGAAATGTAATAATCTATTAAGCCTTATTTTGCCGGCGCAAGTGAGAGCTCACCCAAGCATGGAGAGTCATTAAAATGGATCTTACATATATCATTATAAATTTAATAATCACCATGACGGCTAGAGTTCAAGTTAAAATGAGTGTCAGCTGAGCATGACCAATTGATGTTACCCCAGCTGCCACGGAGTCTCACTTGGGGTTATACGCTACTTCCAGAGGCTCCACTGTACATGTGGACCCAACACAGCCAGGGCTAAGAACAGATGGGAAATGCACACAGCTCCACCTAGCCAAGGAGAAGCCATCATAATTGCATATTATCTCGGGAGACCAGCCCAATTAAAATATCCTGCAGTGTCAGAGGTCCCAAATGTTCCTCTGCCAAGTGTCTGGATACCAAAGTTGGCTAATACTTAGTCAGATGCAGTCAATCCTGGGCTCTGCTCACAACAGCTATCGATTTTCCTTTTTTCTCTCCAAAAGCTCCTGTAGAAATAGAAGCAGAAGGTCTAGCAGGCTACACGCTTAAAAAAATCAAACACCAAAAAACAAATCCCACTTAGCTTGCTGCGTGAGATCATGAGCATTCTCTACGAAGTACACTCAGTGCAGTTTCAGGAGTTTTGTTTTGCTTTGTTTTTCAGGAATGGAGTCAGTATCTTTGGTTTTGAGATGCATTTCAATTTATTTCTATCATTTGAAAGTCAGAGTGAAACCCAACATGCACATATACAAACACACTCAGCTGAAATTACAAGGGAGACTTGGACCTCCGTATATATTTCACACCAGAATCAATCTTTGAAACTCACAAGAAGATAGGCTACCCATACCACACCGACAGAGCACCACAAATTCTTCTGCCTTCCACAATATTTCAAAGGAAAGATCACAAATTACTTTCACAAGAACACAGCCCCTGTTTGCGCTCTAGTATGTTTAACCCTCACTAGCCTCTGGCTGTAGCCATGGTCCAGGAAGGAAGAGCTACAGCTCCAACTTCCTTCCCAGCCAACCAGCTACTCAGTACTGTACCCCAATGTGTCTGGCTTTTAGAGACAAGATGAACTTTAACTGGTAGACACAAGTCCTGAGTGACTGTGGCTTTCAGACTGGTGACAGCAAATGACCTGCACTCAATGGGCCATTTTCAATGGCTGTGACATTCTCACAGATGAGGTCATAGCGTGCAGTAGGATATGTTTTTGATCCATAAACACAAGAGCCGGCAGACCACACAGAGAATGACTCCAACAAAACCACCGCCATCAAAAGCCACTTTTCCAAAAGGTGCTAAGAGTGTGTGAATCCCAAAGGGGCCACTGTAAAAACAAGCCCATGTTTGACTTTGAGAACACCAGTAATTTTTGTTCACCTCCTTAGCCAAATCTTTGCCTTTCTGACTCCTAGAATTACATTTTTTTCCTTTTGTCTATCTTTCTCCTTAGCCACAAGTCAAAGCAGAAAACCTAGGACTAGGCTATGAGAAATACAAGCCACTGCACTGCCTCTTCACCCAGAGAAAGACAGACAAACATCATCCATGAACAACAAAATTCTGATGACCGGCTGGGCTCTCTGAATCACATCTAGCAATACCAGCAGTATGAACCAAGCAAGAGAAAGTTTTGCCACTTACCCTCTTTTGATCTTCCAGGCCATGAGTAACCGGCTTTCTTTTCTGCTGTTGGCTGGACTCAGAAATCGATTCCATTTCCCAGGCATAAAAATCCCCGCTCTTCTTCAGGGATGCATCCAAATCCACAGAAGAACAAAATCACCCTGACAAAAGTGAGGCGTGCACATCTGCCAGCCAAGGAAATCAGCGTTGCCTCTTCAAAGGTCTTGCCGTCTTCTTTGAGGCGACTCGGGAGTCTTACTCGCCACCGCTGTGGTAGCAATGAGGGCAGCTGCCACCGACATCGTGAGAACGGGGACTTGGGGTTTTTACTGCCAGTCTGAGATTCACTTCATGAGAGCCCAAAGGACAGATTTAGGCAAAGAAGGGTCCACATCCTGGGGCGCGTGCCACAGTACTGCCCCAGAAATCCTTTTGCTCTCTGTCTCCTTGGCACAGATAATTTATATGTCAATAACAATGTAAATGGGCATTTAATCCACCGAGCTGATAACATCCACATCCCTCTCCGGCAGCCCCTGGCTCCCATAAATCACCACAAACGCTGTGTGGCAAGCAGCCCCTCACAGTTCCTGGGAGCGTTCATCACAGCCAGTGCCCCTCCCGGCGGCATCTTCCTTCACGGAGTAAGACCCATACCTGAGGAGAAAATGTGCAGCAGTCAGGTTCGTCTCCGGTGCAGAAGCACAGGTTTAAGCTGGTTCACCTGCCATCTGAAGCTACACCGTGAGGCCTACGCCAAGCAGCAGCCAGCGATCTTCCTCCAAGCCCTTCAATGCACTGGTCACATCCATGCACGAGCAAGCTCGGGGGCCTCCTGGGCTCCCCGCTTCTGCTGCTCTTGTAAAAACACACGGAGCTGCAAAGGAGCTATCTTTCCAACCTACGTGGGGTGCAGCATCACTGTCATCACCACAGGAATAAGGCACCAAAGTAGGATGAGCCAGGGAAGCAATGGTGTGTGAAGCAAAAAGCATCAGCATCCCCACCACCACCAATTACAGCCTTGGGAGACTGCGTTTGGCAAGCAAGACTCCAGGGTCCACAGAGGAAGTGAAAAAGAGCAGGCCAGATCATCTGAAGGTTGAAAAGCAACTGTGCTGCGGAGCCAGAGCCGCATTCCCTGCCTGGGAGCCTGCAGGCAGAGCAGACACCGGTCACCTCCTAGCTGACGTCACAGAAGCTCCAAGGGACAGGGAGGGAGGAGACAGGAGGGGGACCTCTGCATCAAGGAAAGCAATCACACTGGGCGTGCCCACCCATGGTGGTTCCAGAGGTGGGGACACAGCTGAGGAGCCCGGTGAGGAAGTATCCACCAACTGTAATGAAAGCATCTTCTGCCATCCCAGCACCACTAGCAAAGAAAGGCAAAGGGGGTTTCAAGACCTGAATAAAAGGCTCTGGTCTCCTACCAGCATTTCTAACCAAGCACTAGCCACCCTACAGTCCAGGCTGCTCCAGCCTCCGGGAGAGCCCGGCCAGATCTGGCCACTGTGGCCACTAGGCAGAAGCCTCCAGACCCTCCCTTGCAGCTGTTCGAACCACCGGCTACTTTGGAAGGAGGCCGAAGCTGTCCCGTCACAAAAAAACTTCCGCGCAGCTCAGTGCCAAAGCAGACTGAAAAGCAGACACGGGCCAGGGCCACAGAGGACTTGCTAGGAGGCGGACGAGGGCTGGGGCACTCTCGGGGGAGAAGCTGCAGGAGTACTTTAACTTCAAGAGAACATTCCTCTTAAGTTGAAGGCTTGTCCTGCCCTACACGAAACACCTGGCCAGAACAGTTTTCTGCCCATGGATTCCAAGTCACAGGGTTCTGATGTTCCTGAAGGAATCAACGAAGAGTCCAAAAGGGACCCCTAAGGGTGGCAGACATAGCTGAGCTTCCAGACAGAGGTAGATGCCATCACCATGGCCACAGCCCCACTCTGGGGATCCCTGGCAAACCTCAGATCCACTCTTTTGAGCTCACTTGCTCACAATGGGTGTGAACTCTGGCAGACTGCTCCGAGTAGTGGCCTTTTCTAAGTATCAGCCGAGACCTGAAACAGGAAGACTCAGTTCCAGGTTTGAGTTTCAACCCTTCAGCTTCCCCGTGGCATGACCTTGGGCGAGTACTTTAACCCCTGTGCGCCTCAGCTTTCTCATCTATAACGTGCAGATACTGATGTCACATGTGTCTGGAAAGACCAGGATCGCCTACTGACATATGTATTGTATACATGAACTGCTAACATGTACACGTTTGTACTCTGCCAGGTGCTGCCTGCAGCTTCACATATCCATTCATTCCAATCTCTGATAAATACTTGCCTATTTGCCAATTTTTATGCTTCAAAAAGGTATTATTTTGCAGGCCTTTGTGAAGGACAAGAAAGGTCAAGTAATTTGCCTAAAGTCCCACAGCCAGGAAGTTGTGGGTCTTGATTTTGAACCCAGATCTGACTTCAAAGTTCTTGCTTATAGCCAGGCTGCTCCAGAAAGGTCACTGTGATTTGGTTTTTCAGAAGCCGCCTGAGTCCAGAGCCCACATTTTTACAGCTCCTGGATCTCCTCATGAATAATAATAAAAGAAGGAAAAGCTAAGTGCCCAGAAGACTCTCCTCCTTGGAAGGCCTTCTCGAGAGGGGCCACTCCTTCAGCAGCTCTGCGCATTCCTGTGTCTGAGACAGCCCTGTGCTCTGCACCAGGTCCCCATGCTGGGCCATCTCCCAGGTGAGCCCCTGTCACATCCCATCACACCAGCCGGCTCACATGCCCCAAGTGCACACAGGGACAGACGTTCTCACCACAGAAATGCCTCCCACCAGCAGGGAGTGGGGGATGCTCAGCACCTCCTGTGAGCTTTTGTTTTTCCTAGGAGTCAGTCTTCACCAGTTTGGGGCCACTGCTGTCCTCATGTCCCTCTGCCAGGGCACAGAGGGGGTCATAGGAGAAAGGGGAGAAGCCAGGGTGCTGTTGTCAGCTAGCTGCCATATCCAATCTGTCCCCTGATTGGTGAAGGGGGACACTTCACAAGAGCTATGTAAAAGCTATGGTTTTTTAATGCCAGAGAAATCTCAAGAAGTTGAAAAATATGCTTGGAGGGAGGGGGAGAAAGGAGCCAAAAGGCAGGACTAAGAACATTTAGCTGGCCTGTTGAGAAGCGAATGTTCCTGCTGGATTAATCCCTAAATGCAGCCATATATCAGCAGCTTCTCCTCTCTGCCATAAGTCAGCCAGGAGCAGCTGCAAGGCACAGGGAAGAAAAGAGAAGGGCCAGCCAGGTTGCACTGGAAGATAAGGAGCGGAGTGGGGGTTGTGTGCAGGCCCCATCTTCTCCTGGAAGTTTAGAAAACAAGCCAGCCCTACTGCCATGCTGAACACACTGCCACGGTCTCCTTTCGCCTGCTCAAAACACTGTCTCGAAAGGGCCTCAACCTCCCTCTCACATCTGCCTGAATTCTTCCTCCTTCCGGCCAACACCAAAGGGGGAAAAAAATAATAATAAAGGCAAGTGGAGGTGTAGTCCGACACAGAGGACAGCAGGAAAGGGTCTAGTGGGTCTATTCTTAGAGGCACAAGCATTCTCAAAGAGGTCCGCTGCAGTCCTTTCAAGCAAAAAAACTCCATTCCCTGGCCTTGGTAAAGGCCACTGGGGGAGTCTAAGCGCCAGAGAAGTCGCAGACTGGCTCTCCGAGGTGGCACCGGCTCCTTCCACCTTCGACAGTGGAACTGTGAACTCATCGTGTATGCTTTGGCAAAACGCCTTTAAACTCTCTAGAGTTCTCAAAATTGGGCAGCACCCCTTCTGCCTTCTCACTGCCCTGTCTTTCTCCAACAGCTGCTGCCCCCCACCCCCAACCTTTCGCATCATCGCGGTGACTGCCAGTATAAGGGAAACTGGTTTTAAAACCTGGATTAAAGGTTAGGAGTGCAGACGAGAAAGGGAAGCCTGACGGGTTTCTTATTGTAAGTGGAGTTCAGCTTCTGAAAGGGGATGCACCTACCTTTCCAGTGGTCTAATTAACACTCATCACCAACACAGCATTTTTAATTAGTCTTAGGTGCCAATGAAGGAAACCAGGGTAGCTTCTTGGAAACCCAGCCTTTCATTAATCAATCAATAAATAAGTTACATAAGACGTGGGGAAGGGAGCCAAGGACGCGTGATGGTTTTGGACCGTGTGTTTTTTAACTAGAGGCTTTTCTTGCTCCCAAAGGGAGTCTTGCCAGCCGGCCACTTGGGCACAGCCGCTGGGGAGGGCTAACCCAGCCGCCAACCCCAGAGCCTTTATCTGTTCACGCGAGCGAGCAGAGCGTGCTCGCTCCTCTTCCCTGAAGAAAAGAAAGGATCACACACAAAAATAAGTCACTAGGGCCCCAGCTGGGCGGCGCAGGCTGCCGCTGCTGCCACCAGAGTCCCCTTGCCGGCAAGGAGCCGGCTCAGCGGAGCGCACACCCGGGAGGCACTGAGCCCGGAGCTCCCAGGCGCCCCTCCTAGCCCGCGGCCCTCCCTTGGCTCCTGGGAGTGTGGGAGAGCAAAGAGCCAGGGGACTGCGAGGCCTGGCCTAGCTACGGGGTGGGATCCACCTACACCCACCCCCCCACACACACACAGATATGCACGACACAGGGAAAAGACAGGCACAGACTGACACAGGCAAAGCAGACACTCTCAGACATCCAGGCACACGCACGCACACACGCGCGCGCACACACACACACACACACACACACACCTTCAGAAGCTCAGAGCATACACCGGGAAGCACACCCATTAGAGAAAAGCGCGCAGACAGGTACTACACCTACATTTGGAGGACGTGTATAGAAAAACAGAGGCACAGGCAGAAAAGACACACCGGCTCCTCATAAATACACGGAGACACACGCACACATCCGGGCGGATACACACCCACACCAACAACACAGAGACGCCGGCAGAAGGCATGGCGAACAGCAATAGTCAGACAAGGTGCCCGGAGGGGGCGGGCGTTCCCAGACGCCCACGCCACAGCGCACACCGGGACCCGGACCGGGATACACCCAGACACACAATCGCGCAGAGGGGCGCACGAGACGCGCGCACAGCACGCTCGCAAACGCGGCGGCGGCACACGAGGTAGCCCAGCCTCGGGC
>NW_022900928.1:10994398-11008889 GCF_012274545.1 Fukomys damarensis
CCTCCCTCCCGCCAGCCAACCAGCGCGGTTCACATGGCGCCTCGCAGCCAATGGGCAGCCTAGCCATCCCGGTCCCCTTTCAGGGTCCGGAGTCTTTCCCAGGCTGCGGGACTGGAGAGGGCGGCAGGGGTCTCTCCCGAGCTGCCACTCCCAAGGCCGGGCCCCTAGAGGGTGAGTCGACTGTGAACGCCCTTCTTCCGCGGCACAGTTGCAACAGACACTAAGGAAGACCCACCTGGCTGGAGTGTCCGAGGAGGAAGCCGCCTCAGGGCACGTGGTTCCCACCAATTCCAGGAGACAAGTTCCCACCGGAGAGCTGACCATCCTATGAGGGACCTCCCCTCCTGGTGGAGCGCCCAGGACCCCCAGAGCTGTGCTGGGGCCTTCACTGCTGCTCAGCTCTGGCGAAGAGCAAGCTCTTTCTAACGTGGAACTCAAATGTGCTCTCTTAGACACACAGACAAAGCTTTCCTAGGCCACTTAACAGCCAGGCCTTTAGAAACTAGAAGACAGTACACCCTGCCACCCAAGTGACCCGTCTCCAGACAGTTCTTCATTGGTCTTGTCTGTCCCTTGGGCCATTTTGAATCCAGAGAGGCTTATGCTTATCTATGTTCCTCTCTTGTTTTGTGGTGTGGTTTAGTATGTAGTGCCCAGGTGGGAGAATCTCAGGAACCTAGTACTAACTGCAAATTTGAACTGGTGAAAATAAAAATTCCCACATCTCCTAAATTGAATTCAGGCACCAAGACTCAGAGGAAAAGGCAGTAGAGTGAACATTCCCCCTTCCTGTCCTGCCAGCCCTCATATTTCTCCTATTTCAATATCCATTCACAACTTGCTTCATCACATGAGGTGCCCAAGATGAGAAGGCAGGGAGCCCATGTGATCTTGCCGGGAAGGGGCCAAGCCCTCCCAAGGCCACTAGATGCCACCAGGCTGCAGCACCTATCCACAGTTACAAACGATCTTCCCATATTCCCAATCGGTGAGGCCCACGTGTGCCCAACATCTTCAGGGCACCATCAATCCAGACATCTCAGAAGAGGAGCTCAGAACCGCTTCTCAAAGCAGTTGGGAAGTATGAGCTTGCCTTTCTTCAGAGCAGGAGGGATAGAGAAGGAAGGGAGATGCCCAGGTGGACCTCTGCCAGCTCCAACTCCTACTCTCTGATCCTGGTGTCAGGAAGAGCCTGGAGCCTCCTCCCATAGAGAGCAGAGGATGTGGAGATGGCAGAGGCGAGAGAATTACAGCTAAAGTGGGAGCTCACAGCCCCTCAAACATGTCCACTTCTTGGTCCTGCTCCAGAGGGACCCTAGAATGCCCCCCAAAACTGAGGTTGAAACTTAATCACCATTATGAAGCATGAAGAGGTGGAATTAGATGAGACTTTTAAAATGTAATTAAATCCTAAGCTCTGCCCTCATGAATGGTTTAATCCATGGATCAATAGTTCAATGGGCTATCTCAAGAGTAGGTCTATTATAAAAGCCAATGAGGTTCTCTCTTGTACATACCTCTTTCACCATACGATGTCCTATGCCACCTTGAGACTGCAGAGACTCCCACCAGCAAGCAGGCCCTCAAGCTGGACAGCCCAGTCTTCAGAGTCACGCGCTGAATAAACCTTTATTCCTTGCAAGGTAGCCAATCTGTAGTATTCAGTGGTAGTAACAGAAAATGGACAGAGGCAGCCACATTCCCTTTTACACTATTTCTGCAAGTATCTCTGAGGTCATGAAAGGGAAACGACCAGTAAGGGGACAGTAGGGGGTGACATCATGTATCCAGCTACAGCGAGTGTAGTATCGTTAGAAGGATATAGACCTGCGCCAGGCAGCCCAAGCGGGAGTCCCTTTCCATCCCTTATCAGTATGTAATCTTCCTTCTGAACTTAGAGTCCCGTATCTATAAAGCAGGTAAAATACTGTGGCTAATACTGCTCAGCACAGGGATGTTCAGGTGTCACTGGGCTGATGAGTGAGAATGCCCTCTGTAAACAATAAAATGCCTTGCAGAGAAGAATTTTTACTCATGGGCCCAGTTTGCCTCGTTAACTTTTTGTGTCAATTTGGCTAGGCTTTTACTTAGTTTGGGGCCAAAAGGAGTTTACCCTGTATAATGTGGGTGGGTTGAAAGCCTTGAGAGAGAGGACAGATGTATATGGCAAAGGAATTCTATTACATGTGTGTCTCCTATAGGTTCTGTTTAGCTAGACAGCTTTGAATAATGCGGCCCTTCCTGGAACCATCAGGATTTGCGAGGCAAAGCTAAAGAACAGAAACAACCAGGTGGCAGGAGTTGTGGCCTGATCAGGAAGCTGCAAGTTGCTAACGTTTGTCTCCCTCAGTCTACCCCAGCTAAGTGTTGCCTCATTTTCTCAGATGGCTTCAATCTGTGACTGCAGAAAACAACCTTTCACCTACTAAAAGTAGGCACCATGGGGAGCAATTTTCTAAAATAGCTGCTTTATCTCCTGCCACTTTGTTACCTGCCCCAGTCCCCACCTGTATACTAGGATCTAAGAGGACAGAGTCTATTTCTTCCTCTCTCTCTCTCCCTCCCTCCCTCCCTCTCCCCAGCTAACCCCAAGTGACAGTTGCGGTGACAAATAACACCTACTGCCAACTGAAAGGTCATTTTGCCTCAACTAAGGATGTTTACGTTTTAATAAATCATATCCAATTACCCATTTTGAACCCTAACACCAAATTCTGATCTATGGGCAGAGAAAAAATTACTAGAATTTAACAGATATGGAAAAACAGGAACACACCAACTAGAACTGCAGGCCTAGTGACTGTGGCAACTTCCTCCATGCTTTCTGGACAGGAACTCACCGTCTAACTGCTCCCTGCTCATTCTCCTTCCACACTGCCTAACAGTGGTCAGTCGAAGTGTCTGCAGCAGAATCTCTTAACATAAATGCCCACAAGTTTGCAGTCTGCCTCTGGAGCTTAGTCCAAGTTCTCATGAGAGAATCAGATCGGTCTGCGCCTTTGAATGAGGTCAGGAGTCAATTGGCGGCAAATAGGAAAGGGTTCTCTGAATGATTGGGTAATGTGAGATTTGTGTGACACCGAGAAAAGAGGGCAAGCGATTACTCAGTTTCACTTCAATTTTTTTGTTTTCTTCCACACGAGTTCAGTGGACACTTGACTTACCAACTCAATTCCTTCTTGAGGGCTGGTTGTAACTCAAGTAGGTCAACAGAAGGCTCATGCTTCTCTACACAGCCTTCAAAGTCTCTCTCCTGATTCCAGGCAAATTTCAGTGTCCTTAGAGAGACAGAGCCCAGCATTTCTCAATTAACCCCACACAGGAAAGGATGTTGTCATGTTCCTTCCAGAACTCTTTAAAGGTTAAATCTGTGAGACCATCTGGAAGTACAGGTGGCTGGCATTCCGGTTATAACTCAAGACTTTGGTCATGTTAAAGCTAAAATTCTGGTCATAACCCAAGTTGTTTACATGTCAGGCTGGTGGTGACTTGAGGGTCCATTGTACCTGCATTGCCCTCTGTCAGAGCTAGGAATTATCAGGAGGAAATACTGTATGTGTCAAAAAAAATTCAAGTCATAAAAATATGTTCTTTTTTCTTTTATTTGGGGAAAATCATCCAGCCTCCAGAAGAGTGGAGGGAAAAAATTCCCAGTCCTGGACCCCTGCTAAGCAGGCCAGGTCTGGCACATTCAGCTCAGATGTTGTCTTACAAGAACTAAACATAAAAGAGATGATACTGGAAAGTAGGGGTGGTTCCTGCTCTCACAGTGACTGGGGAAGATGATGTAAAACAAATGTTTCACCCAGATATGTGAGAAAATAGTAAGAGCTCTGCAAATAAAAGGATGTAGTCACAGAAGATGACTAGGCGTTATCTTCATTTGGGTGATTGCAGATGGTTTCTTGAGGAAAAGAAATTGAACACTGAGATCTGAATGATGAGGGTACACCCATGAGGAGAAGGAGAAGAACATTCCAGGCAGAGCCAGCTGCTGGTGGAAAGGCCAAGGAGCCAGGGCCAGAACAAGTCTAGGTGTTTGTGGAGTGAAAAGTGGTCAACGTAACTGAGCATGGGACCAAGAGGAAGAGTGGCGTGGGATGAATTTGAAGAGTAGGTACAGCCACTTCTTACAGAGCCTTTGGGTTCTCTGGAAAGAGACTACATTTTGTTCCAAGTGCTACAGGAAGCTATGGGAGAGTCGTGTGCTTGGAAATGGCTTGATGTAGTTCAACAGGTCATGCTGGCTGCTTCCTGGAGAACTGATGAAACAGGAGCAAGGACTTTATTTGGAGGTGATTGCAAAGAGAATCTCCCATGATGGCTGCACCCGACATCATAACCAATGGATGGAGTTGAGGGAGACTTTTGAATCAGAACCAACAAGAAGTCCTAAAGAACAAGAGGCTGTGAGAACAAATCATATATAATGTCGACAATTTTTTACTTGCATAACAAGAAGCACTTCTTCAATGCTAGAATCATCTTGCATTTTTCTTTTCTATTCTCTGTCCTTGAGAAAGAACAGAGAACACAAGATGGTCATCAAATGATGGGGTGGACGGGTGGATGGATACATGGATGAACAGATGGACAGATGGACAGATACTTTAGAAACATCTTGTTCACATCAGCCTGGGGAAAGATGACTATGGGGCAGCAGGGAGTGTACAGTCCTTCTCTTTGCTCTATCCCTGCATGATGCCAACTTTATCGTCCCCCAACTTTTTTCCTGTGTTTTGTTATTGTTGTTGTTGTTTGGTTTTTTGAGACAGGGTCTCACTCTATAATTCAATCTAGCCTTGAACTCAGTATATAGCCCAGGCTGGCTCAAACCCATGGCAATTCTCCTGCCTCAGCCTCCCAAGTGCTGAGATTACAGGTGTGTGCCATCATACCTGGCTTCTTTCCTATGATACAAGACAGATCAATATATCTCTTCCAACATAACAAACTAACCTCACCCAACGCTTGCCCACCTTACCCTTTCCTTCCACACATATTCTTTAAATGTATGACATAGCCATATTACTATGCTTATGGTACCATCAGTCATTAATGTGATATGTTTTATTGAGTTCTTGCATGAGTCAAGAACTTTCGTGTCTGCCCCAAGTGATCTCGCTGATGAGCGCACAAAGAGAAAGAGGAGGCCTCTGACAAGTTGAGAGAGTGACTCCGAAGCGTACAGCAAAAGACATAGCCTCTCGGGTCTTCGTTCATGGTCTGTGTATTTTTGGTTCTCTCCTAACCTGTGCAGGGCTGGTTATTGAGTTTTCACACTCACAACAAATCAGAGGAAGCTGATCGCTCCCAATTGACGAACGGACATTTGGAAGAAGAGGCCACACTCTAACAGCAAGAGAGGAGGCCAATTAACCTAGAACATAACAAAACTAAGACTCTGAGCAATTTGAATAAAGACCTTTTGTTTTGTTTGTAATAGGTTTACTGAAAAACAAACTATAAGAAAGAGCAATAAGAGATGCATGGAGAGAGCCACTGTTCTTTAGAGGATGGGCAATCCATCTTGCATATTGTATCCATTCATTAAGCTACATGGATCCATCAGGACGCTGACTTGGAACTCGATAAAGGTCATACAAGGCAGGGAAGACTGTAATATTCTAGAAAGCTTTTCATATAAATTGGGTAAGTGGAATTTAACAGACAAGCCCAGGGCTGCTAAAAAAGTTCAAATGTAAAAAATGACTTAAATTCTTATTAGTCAGCATTCTATACTGATAGAACCATTAATTTTAATATATTGCATAACTCCAGGACATGCCAGTTGCTCTGAGTACTTGACTTCATTTAAGCCCCATGAAAACTCTATGAACAGGTGTTGTATTAGTTGGGTTTTCATCACTGGGACACAATACCTGCCACTTGCAACTTAGAGGAGAAGAGGTTTATTTTGGCTCACAATTTCAGTGGGTTCAGTCCATGCTCAGAAGGCTCCATGTCAGAGGTGCATAGTGGAGGAAAACTGTTCACTCCATGGTAGCCAGGAAGCAGAGAGGCAGAGGAGGAGCCCAAGAGAAGCATACACCCTCAATGACTCACTTCCAACTATGTCCCACCTCCTCACAATACACTAAGCTATGAACCCATTATCAATGGATGAATCCACTAATGAGTAGAGCACCCCTAACAGCCAATCACCTTCCAAACACATGAGACTTAGGAGGGACACATTAGATCTACACCACAGCCGGTACTGTGGTTAACTTCATTTGCTGGAGGAGTAAAGAGGATAAAAATAGGCTCAGAGGGACTGAGTTGCCTTTGGTCACAAAGCTGAGTAATGGCAGATCTTTTATAACCCTTTCAAAAACTGAGAGAAACAGACTATCCATTTCTTATATTCATCCTTCTTTATGCTTAACATAGATCTTGGCAGATAGTGAATTTTCAAACTAGATGCTTGGGGCTTATTCACCCAGTGATTTGCCCCAGGTACTGTGCTGGTGCCAGACATGTACTGGAGAGGAAGCCAGCCAGAACTGGTCTCTGAAGGAAGCAACATGAAGAATGCATGGATCTTTCCCACAGTTTCTTAGACATCAATTTGTTGAAGTCCAGTTAGATCACAATTATGGATCTTCTGAAAATAGCTAAAGTTTCACTCTCAAAAAATAAATAAACCCCAGATACTGGTAGAGATAGAGGTTAGAATATATAGAGAAGTTACCCCTCCCCATATTGTCCCCATTTCTCAGGAAGCCTGCAGTCCTCATTTTTTTGCCACCCTTGTACAATTTCTTTGAAGAGTGGTAGCCACTTGTAGCTCCTGTCTAGACTTCATTCTCTCCAGCTATAGAGCAATAGTGGAGAGGTGGACAGACAGGTGGGCTGTGATACTCTGGGTCTCTCTGCCCCTACCTGGGGCAAGTGCTCCTCAAACATTTTCTCATTGTCTTCACTCAGCACCACCCCCACTGAACAGCTAGGGTAAATTCCAAGAGCCCATTTACCCAGCTGATAATGGGTAGAGACAATGCAGCATTGTCTAAAATAAACAGCATCTGGGAGGGAGCTGGCATAGGGTGGGAGCTGGGGGTGGACGGCTCTAGTTCTCTGGAAGCTTGGGAGGCTGCTATGCAGACAGGCCTGCTGAGAAACTCCCACGGGTGGCGTGGACACCTCACACAGCCTATGGAGGAGAAAAAGGCTTAGAGGAAACGTCTAGGGAAGGTGGAATGGGTGGCAAGATCTCCACTCTAAGTTTATGTTTGTTAGTAGGCTTCTTTGGTTTTCAAGCTATCTTAGAAACAGGGGGATATATACTTTAGGAAATGGAGTGACTGTCTAAAATGAATCCCATGAATATTTGTCAACTGCCTACTGTGTTCCGTGCATGTGCTGTCCTTGCAAATACCACAGTAACCGTGACACAGAGAATCTTTCCCTCAAGGAATTATATTTTCACAATGGAGTCAGCCTTTAAATGGAGAATGAAACATGTTATTGGGTGACCTTAGATTGCGATGGAAAGAAATAAAAGAGGGGGATGTGATAAGCAGTGACCACAGCTCTGGAGAGCAGCATTTCATAGGGTGGCCAGAGGAGACAACAGTTCACAAGAGATCTGAAGGAACTTGCATGTGAAAGTCTTAGGAGAGAGAGAAGAAAGAGCAAGTGCAAAAGCTTAGAGGCTACAAAGAGTCTCAGGAAGTCAAGAAACAAGTGTGGCTAGAGCGTAGTGAGTGATGAGAGTGATGAGATTAGACCAAGCAAGTTGCACTGGGAAGGCCCTGGCAGTTTGATTGGTTAGTTAATTAGTGATACTGAGGATTGAACCCAGCCCTTTCACACTGAACTGTATCTCCAGCCATTTGTTTTTAATTTTGTGAGAGGGTCTCATAAGTCACTAAATTGCCCAA
The DNA here is from genome assembly GCF_012274545.1 of Fukomys damarensis. Classification (NCBI taxonomy): domain Eukaryota; kingdom Metazoa; phylum Chordata; class Mammalia; order Rodentia; family Bathyergidae; genus Fukomys; species Fukomys damarensis. The sequence goes on from NW_022900928.1 coordinate 11,002,285, forward strand.
GCTGAGCTTGAACTTTTGAGCTTCGTGCCTCAGCCTCCCAAAGTGCTGTGTTACAGGTGTGTGTCACCACATCTGGCTCCAGGAGGGCTCTTAAAGAACATTTTCAGAAGGTTGCTATAGCTGCATTGTTGAGACTGGGTTGTAGAACATGAAGCAGGGAGACCAGTTAGAAGGTCGCTGAGGCCACCAAACAAAAGATAATGCAGGCTCAGAGTGAAGACAGGGAAAGAGGACAGATGCAGACTACATTTTAGAAAGAGAGGCATCAAGACAGGGTGGGCTGGAAAGTCAAGGAAGATTTGGTGGCTTTGGGAGCCGCCCACTCTCTGGATTCCTCTCTGAACATCTGCTCCTCCCTCCTCTTTCCAAGGAGGTGCCTTTGTGTTCACACAGTGTACTGCTCCCCTGGTCCCCAGCCCCCTGATGCCCCTCCCACCCAGGGCACAATCAGCCTTGGTTCCCAGGGCTCAGTGGGTCCAAGTGCCAGAGGAGGAACAGATTGGCCCAGCTTGTCTTATTATGCCACGCCAAGCAGTGGGTCCTCTCCTCTCCCTCAGTCATATGCTCTAGTGATACAGCAATACCATAAGACAGGCCCTCGCCTTGCCTCCCTTTTTTTTCCCCATAGAAATGTTTTGTTTTGGAAATGTAAGTTATCAAAATGGTTTGTGACTGAACTGTGTGATCTTTCCGGGATGTTCTGTTAAGCTCTGCCTCCTCACAAGAAGGTCCTAGTAAGCTCCCCACCTCCCGCCGCCACTGCCCAGGAATGTTCTGTAAGTCCACTCCTCTGCTTCAGGAATGTTCTGTAACTCTGCCCCCTCTGCTGCAGTGACCATGCTCACCTACCCTGTAGATCCCTATATAAGGAGGCTCTCATTTTTGGTAGAGCACTCAGACTCCTCTGAGCCCACTGGGGCTCGCTGGCATAATAAAAGTTTCTTTCTCCACTTCCTCAACTGACCATCGGTTTCTTCGAAGTATGAGAGCTGTGACCCAGAGCTGCCACACTGAGCTGTGAAACTCAGCTCTGCATAGAGCTGTGGCATTTGGCTACAACACTGAGCTGTAACACTTGGCTATACCACTGAGTTGTTCTGCTCTGCCACATTAGGGCAAACGGGGGGCTGGATGCACTTGCTTCAGGTAGGGCCACTGAAGCGCAGGAACCTCAGTGGGACCACCTCTCTCCACAGACGCTGTGTACTAAAAGCAGCCACCAGCAGTCACAGGGGCCACTTAGCTCATGCCTCCTTGCTGTTTATTATTCCAGGCACAGTTCTATGTGATTTACATATAATAATTCATGTAATCCTTACAATCTTTCACATAAAGCAGATACTGTAGTATTCTTATTTTGCAGAAAAGGAAATGGGTACAGAGAGCTACAGTGACTTCCAAAGTCATAGAGATGATAAGGGGTCAAACTCAGATTCAAGCTCAAGCAGTCTGGCTGTAGAGGCTTCAATATTAACCATTAGAGGCTCAGAAATTTCTAAAAAAAAGGACCTTGAACATGGGTGCCGAAAAAAATCATATGAGGTATGACAAAAAAATAGTGTATGCTTACATTTTTTAAAAATTATAATAAAAGACAGATTCCCATTAATCCTCCTCAAAATACTCTACCCCACTTCAAGCACACTCATCCCACCGTGCTTGCCACTTTCTGAAGCAGTTCTGGAAGGCCTCTTTCATGAGGGTCTGCCCCATGAAAGCCTCTATGGTAGCTGGCTGCATGTCTTGAATCCATTCAAAAGTTTACCTTTCATGGTCATTTTGACTTTGCTGAACAGCCAGAAGTCTCATGGTACAGACCAGTGACTAAGGTGGATGAGAGCCTGCATGTTCCTTGGATGGCTCATTGCAACAGAGTTCACCAAGTTTTTTTATCATGCCTTGTAAAGGCATTCATGAAAAAAGACTTCCAGAACTGCTTCAGGAAGTGACAAGAACCATGTAATATGTGTGTTCTGAGTTGGGGTGGGGAAATAATGGCAATGTTTTTTTACTGTAATCAATTTGTTTTTAATTTAAACCTTCCCCATAGTTTTTGACCACTCTTTGTAGATTTGGCTGTGGCAGCTGCTGCTGCTTCATCTAGTAAACCTGTGAGGAGCTTGTTCACACCATTTGCTTTAAACTCCAGCTCTCCCATTGCTATATCTGTGATCTGGTTATAGAACTATACATTTTTTGAGCCTCAAGTTTCTCATCAGAAAAACACAGACAAGATATATCCTTACAGTTTCATGGGGTAGATTACAAAACCCTGTAAAACATTGATTGTGATGCCGGAGGAAAGGTGCTTAGTAAATTAAGAATGAGATTCTGCAGGAACAAAGGCAAGATGAAGTAGAGGCGGAAGAGGTCCTGGGTGTCTAGCACAAGAACTCCGTGACAAAGGCATGGAGACTAAGACAAAGGTCCCACCAGAAAAATGCCACATTGCACAACCTTGAGGGCTGTGCTCCCCAGAAAAGACACTGGGGAGCCATGATGGGATTTTAAGCACAGGGCATAATGATGTGTTCAGATGAATGGTATAGAAAGATATCTCTGGGACTGGTGTGAAGAATGCATCAGAGAAGAGAAGGCTACAGACAGGGAGGCCAGAAGTGTTTTCAGCCATCAAGCAAGAGAGCGAGCAGAGTCAGTCTCACCCACTGGGAAAAATATTTAGGTCCATCACCAGGAGAATGTGCAGACTCCAGGATTCTCTACATCCAAAGCTAGAGCAATGCTGTAGTCTCAGAGAAAATAAGTGTATCCTCCTGTGTGGTAAGCTGAATTTTAATTACTCCATTTCTGAATAGTATGTGTATCTTGGGTGTGTGTCTCTCCATTGAGTCTGGTTTTTCTAAATTCTTCAAAGGGAGGCTCCTTGCTTTAATGAGGAGGCCTGCCCACTCTGACTTCTTGTGTAGCCTCACTACTGACCTTCCGTGGGAAGGCAGGTATGGGGACCCTGGCTGACTCCTTTGCATATCACTTGGGAATATTTGCATTTCCAGAGTCTTGCTTCTCCATTGAAACTGGACTGTGTTAGTTTTTTTGGATATTCTGTTTTGTGCGTCCATTGGCATCAGATGAAAGTGGTATGGAAATCGATGCCAATTCTTTTCATCTCACAATGTGTCCAGTGGCCTTGTAACTACTCAAAGCACACCAGGCTGAGCAGAGTAACGACGCACAGAAGAAAACTCCCACTTCGATTCTTTTGGATGAGTTCCTGGCCACCTCCTACCTAGTACTCCCTGGCAGCCACCACACACACAGACACAGACACACACATGCACAAAGGGCGCTGCACTCCCTGAGACCCAGTCCCACCCTGTCCCCATACAAGTCCTTCTTAAAGGTACCTTTGAAGTCGGGTGATGCCACCACCACTCTGTTATTGCCTTCTCCCCTGGGGTTGGCTGATAGAAGCCTACGTATTCTAAATCCTCAAAGAAAATGAAAAGCACTCTCTTCTTTCTGGGTCAGTAGGTTCGCTTTGTGTTTAAAAAAAAAACAACAACAACAAAGGATATCCTTCATGGAGAAAAACAGCAGCACAAGCATTGCTGTTATGTGTCTCCTCGCTGGCCTTTGTCTGCAAACCCTCCTGGGGCTGGGATGATCAGCTGCAGGTGTCCTGGATGCGGGCGCAGTCAATAATGTCTTCTACACAGGGCAATTTCTGCACTAGAGACCCCAGCTCTATCTCCCTTATTTCTACTTAGCTTTGGTTCTGACAAGAGTTTAAAAATATTTATGTTCAATTCCAGCAACCCAGCTAAGCATTTTGGGGTAGAGGATGAAATGCTTGTGAGCTTTTTAAGTTTATTATAAAAACTTCATCAAATGGAAAAAAACTTTTTAGAATAATAGCAAAAAACATTGAGGATATATGAAAACGAGTGCAATCAATATTTATTAAGAATTGACTCTATCGCTTCTCGGCCTTTTGGCTAAGATCAAGTGAAGAATTGACTCTATGCCAGGCATTGCTCTAGGGGCAAGTCATTGTGGTATAGTAAATAAATGGACAAATCCTCACTTACGGAGTGCATGTTACAGTGTAAGTCACTGTTACAAACATGTGCCCCTCCTAGAAGTCAGAGTGCATGACAAGTCTTAAAAATGTATATATCTTCCCTGGGAAGAGGATGACTTTGCATCCATAGAGGTGCAAGACTAAGAGGTTGTTTGGAAGAGTAAAATTTTAGAAAACAGCAACCTCGGGATATAACAGTAAGGATCTAGTTAGATCCTTACACGCACAATGGTCTCCTTTTACAAATGAAGACTATGCAACTATTAAAATAATTTAGAATATTTATTGACTTGGAAAATGTTAATGATAGATGACTACACACAGAAAGTATAGGTTATGAGACAGTAGGAAAAGCATGATTCCATTTGTATAAAAACGTGTATAGATGTGGACAAATTCTTAAAGATTATCACTTAATTTAGCAATATTACCTGAGCACTCACCATGTGTCTGGGCCCTGGGGCTGCAGAAATAAACAAGATAAACAAAGTCCTTTCCCCGTGGAATTTGTGGTAGATCTCTTTGAGTGGTAGCATTGAAGGTAAATTTTTATTTTTTCCCATTTCTTTTTCTGTATTTTCCATGTCTTCTAAGCTGGTCTAAATTCCTTTAAAGATAGTTTTTAGAATAAACTTTGGAGAGGTTAGTTGCAGCTTGGGGTTGGAATATGGGTCTTAGGGACAGAATCTGCCCTCCTGTGTTTTCCCTTCCTTGAAAGAAGGGATCCTAATGTCCAAAAGTGGTACAAGCACAGGGCAAGAGCCAGAGAGTGAGAGAGGCCCACCATTGGCAAGGACACTGCATGTCTGCAGTCAGCACTTAGCGTAACAGACAAAAGGCCCAGAGCTAGGAAAGGAAAGCACAAAGCAGGAGACAAGGAGAAGGCCCAGCTTTGTGCCATGGACAGCGGCTCAGAGCCCCAAGGCCCTCTTAGTGCTAGCTGCCAGGTGCACAGGTCAGTGGGGGTTAAAGGCACAGGAACATGGGTGTTTTCTGCCATCTTAAACCCAACCTTCATCTGATCAGTTGTAAAATTCTGAAACCATATAAATACCCAGTAAGGGAAATGGCTGAGTAACTTTAGCTTCTGCAAAAATGCAAATTTGAGATAAACTCAAAGATGTTAGCTAACGCTTTTATTTTTCCCTTATAATTCCTTAAAGACCTAGGAGTGAAGCAAAAGCATTAGGTATTTGTGGGTACCTTGAGTAGATGGTCCCAGCCCTCATCTGTACCATCCTGCCTCTCCTCCACCCCCAAATCACTCCCTGGAAGGAAGGGAAATGAGTTTTCACCACCAGACTGAGAGAATCTGAGAAATGAGGAGGCCCGTGCCATGTTTCCTTTGCGACGCTCAGGGAGACTGTCCCCACTGGACCCAAACATGGTTTCACACAGGGAGGCAGGCATGGTGGCAAAGCAGTGCTAGACACACCAAGTCTGTGGTGGCCCTGTGAGTCTCCTGTCTCCTTCCCCACCCAAGCACAGTGAATTACCCCAAATTTGCCACGACCTCTGCGAGGACCATGTGAGGGTTAAGAGGGCTTCAGTAGTAGACCTGGAGAGGTTCCAGGGAGAGGACAAAGACAAAGAGCACGAAGAGCAATGATCAGGGACACAAGTGGCCCGTGGGCGTCACAGCGCAGACCAGAGCGAAGGGGTGCTAGACACAAAGATTGGGAGGAACTGGCACGTGCTAACATAGGCCAACTGGTGTCAGCACGGGTCATGTGTTTATTCTCTGCTGTCCACACAGGGAGTTACGAGGCTTCGGAGCCTCCTCTGTTAATTGGTTTCTAGGTAGGGCTGACCGATGGGGCAAGCTGAGGGTAGGAGCACCCTGCCTACCTCCCGAGACTCTCCTCCTCCTGCTGGGGCAGAGTCTGCCCTGTGCTTCTCATTGATGTGGAACACACCTCCCTACCCAGCCCTTGCTCTAGCCTGATGGTTCTGCCACTGCCCTCAGCCCTCACAGTAACAGCAGCTTCCCCTATAGATGCCCACTGTCCCGTCAGACTCTCAGCCCCTCGACAACTGTGAATCCAGTTTCCTGCTTTATGTTTGGTCTTCACTTTCCTAACTGGACTTTGCTAGTCAAGATCAGAAGTGTCCCTAACCCTAGCCACCAACTGTTCATGTTCACATGAGACCTCTGAAATTTACCACAATCTAAGAGGAAAGGAGGGAGGCAGAACATCCTAAATTAACTAACTGTACCCCCAGAAAAGCATAGGAAATGATTAGTAGATTACATCTGCGTGGAACCAAATTAATTAGGTGGGCTTTATTTGTTTCTTCACTTTTGCCTTCAAATATAATAGGGGTTCAAAACAGAGAGTTGACATTCTAGCAGAATGGCTGTCTGCACACTATGTAGCTTGTGAAGTTCCTACCCACAATGATTAGAAATGTAAAATGGGTGGGTGTCATCGTTTCGACTAATAAATTTACATGCATGTGGACAAAGACAAGGAAAGAAATAGAAAAAAATGAATTTCTCATAAGATGGGATAGTTACATATGATTTTTTAAAATGTTATATATATATATATATATATATATA
>NW_022900928.1:11009104-11026757 GCF_012274545.1 Fukomys damarensis
ATTTTTTTTTTTAAACGGGGATCAAACTCAGGACCTTGCACACAGGCACAGTGCCACTGAGCTAAATCCCCAGCCCTTAAATGTTATCTTTTTAAAAATATGTTTTCACAGTAAGATAGCGCCTAGGATCCCTAATCAAGCAGGCCATTCCTCTATCCCAGGGCCCACATCTGCTGGAAACACAGGTATTCTTCCTCCTGGGTGGCAACAACTGAACAGGGCCATTTCAATTCTGTGGAATAGTTCACAGAACTCAAGGTGTAAGACTAAAAATACAAGCAGGAAAGAATAGCAGAGGTGCTAAAGCACACACTTCTGAAGCAAGTGTTGGAACTTTCCTGATTTCCATAACTAAGTTAGGTCGGATGGAAGGCTCCCATTATGCAAGACTCCGAAGAGATGCAAGGCCAAGGACTCCCGTAACGAGAGAAGTTTGCCTGATGCGAGGGTCACTTCCCTGCTGAGATCAGAAGACAGAGCCCTGCTTGCCTTCAAACCAGTCCTTGGTGTCCCCCTGCAAGACACAATCCTAGTCTAGAGGGATTGGCCTGTACTCCATGTCCTCACACCCAGGCCAATAGGTTTGGAGGAAAGGAGAGAAAAAGGAGTCAAACCCCATGAAAGGGTAAAAGGGAAGACCAGAGGGGCCCTCTGGGAGGCTGCTCTGAGAAGCCTGTCTGTTGCAGGTTGCAGGAGGTTTGGAATCACACACGCCTCTGCGTGTTTACTTCTAGGTCCTCGAGTGTTGGAGGCAACACGTTCTTCAAAAGTTAACAAAAAACAAAACAAAACAAAACTCTTGGATCAGTTAGAGCTCAAGCCCCTCAGCTCAGGAAACCTCAGAAAAACACTGCTCTATTTTCATCTGCCCGCCGCAAGGCTCTCACCTGGAGTACCCTGAATCTGGGGTGATGTGGACGAACAGGGAGGAAGGGTGCACTTCTTGATGCATTTTTTCCAGGTCACACAGCCAGTCTTAGGAAGTTAAATTACCGGGCAAAGTCTCATGCTTGCCCACCCTATGCTCTTAACATTCTGGAAGAACCGCTTTAGCTGGTGAAATTTTGGGCCCTTCCCTGAGAAAAATGCACACATGTGGATACGTCCTCTGCTTGCACACTATTTCAAGCTATTTGCGAAACTGCAAGAAGCTTCTAAGGTGTACAGATACTTTGGTTTGTGATGTGATTCTCTCTGATCCCTGAATAATACAGTTCAAGTGACATCCATTTAGAATAAATGGGGCTGGGGATTTAGCTCAGTGGTGTCACTGCCTGCCTCGCAAGCACAAGGTCCTGAGTTCAATCCCAGGTACAAAAAAAAAAAAAGGTTAAATGTTAAAGTGAAAACAAAATGTATTCTTTCTGTAGCAAAGACCAGAAGCTCCCTTTGCTAGTTTTCGGATGGCTCTTACAAATTTCAGAAGCCTGCACAGTAAAGCCCTATTGTACCCACATTCCAAAGTCCCATCCCTGCCTCGGGCAGTGGCCTTCCTTCCAAATGTTTACCGCCCTGTGAAATCCCCGAGGCACACCCCAGTTGTCCCGCGTAACCAGCTGGGCAGTCCAAGCAAGCCTCGTGGCAAAGCTGTGAAGGCGAAGGCAAGAGGTTACATAATTCCAATTAGCAGGAGCCCCTCCAACTCCAAACAGCTCCTGACCACTTCATCATCTTTCCCCTCTAAGGAAATAATCACAATTGCCACCAACATCCTGGAACAAAAGCTGACAGAATAAACACGGTGCTCCCCAGCAGACCTCAGGATTAAAATGTAATCTCAAAATAAAGTCTAATAACTTTCCCCCTTTTGAACACACTTGGAATAAAATTAGCATATAAATCAAAGCTTAATTAGGACATTGTAACAATGAACAGCTCCGGCTGGTGTGAAGGGTTTCGGGCCCAATACGAGGCATCAAATAAACACTGTAATTAGAGAACATAATCAAGGCAGTCTCTTGGTAATCAATCACCCAGCTAGGTTCGAGCCTTTCAACTTGAGGGTCACCTCTGTTTCTGTCATGTAGATCTTGCCTGCCAGCCAGTTTTCTCTCAAGAGATGTTGCACACCTTCCAGTCTGGTCCCTGGCTCATCTCTGGGGCTCCAGGCTCTCAGTGGGTTGTCTGCCACTGAGCAGGGGTGGGTGAAACTTGCAGGTTTGCCCAGAACAATAGGCTGCAGGATTACAGAATGAAGCATTTATTCCTCATTTGAGCTGCACTAGGCCTATTAGCTGCTGGTTTTATCCAATCCACATAAATTCTTGTCTGGGACAGAAAGCCAGGAATCCTTAAGAAACGTTTCCCCTGACTTTGGCATGATTCAGTCACAGCTTCCTGGCTGTCCCACACTCACACGGACAAATGCGTCTCGGGACCTTTGCACGAGCTGCCCCCTCTCCCTGGAACGCTCCTCTTCCACATGGCTTTCTTCCTCCCTTCCTTTACCTTTCTGCAGAAATGTCACATCATCAGAGCAGTCTTCCTCAGTCCCCTTATCTCAAATAGCACCTCCTGTCACTCGTAACTCCCTTCACTGGGGCCACTTGATAGCTCCCTTCTCCCCCATATGGTAGAGTGGTAGTGGAGTAAGAAAGAAAAGGCCAGAGAGTGAAAAGAACACAATCTCACCTTTCTTTCAGTGCAGCTGTCTGGAATTGTGGCTCAGAGCTCCTGGGTACCTGCAGACAGGTGATAGAGGGGGCTCACCTAAGAGGTAGGAGGAGCAGCCAGCTGGAGCTGGAGTGGGACGGAGGGGAGGAAGAAGAGGGCTCTTAAGACAGTGAACCCAGCCCTCCTCCCGGATGAGAGTTCCGTAAGGGCAGGGCCTCTCCCGTGCAGCAGGAGCATTAGAAAGAGAAGATGCCACCCCAGTCCCCCATCTGCTTGAGTTTCCTTCCCAGCTCTTGTCCCCACCTGATGATTCCCAGCAGTGTTTGCTCGTTTTCTGTCTCCCACGCTTAGTGCAAACCTCGGGAGGGAGGGCAAGGCTTTGCGTTGCTCTCCGCTGCATTCTGAGTAAACGCCATGTGTCAGGTGTTTGGTAAATAGTTGTGCAGTAAATGAGTCCCAGAGTCTTTATTCATATTTTTTCAAGAAATTCTATATCATTTGTTAGTAATATGCTCGGGCTGTGGTTGCCTTTAATCCTACAGACTCATGGAATATTTTTAGGGTCTTTCCTGAAGGAACCAGAACATTTCCTTGGGAAAGTTAAGGGTAATTGCCTATGGTCTCCTTGCCTAGCTACCTGATTTTCCCACCCTTGCAGCTTTCTACCTTCTAATCCCATTGAGTCTAAGCTCTGTGAATGCAGGGCACTGTCTGGCTCGGTGCTGTATCCCTGGCACTGAGCATAAAAATCCAGTAAGGGAGGCAGAGGAGAAGGGAAGGAGGAAGGAAGAAAAGGTGCAGGGAAGGGCCTCCTCTCTTTCTAACCCTCCTTCCCCGGGGCTGGACTTTTCTCGTAAGGAGAGCATGTGCCCCCCGCCCTCTGTACTGAGGAAAAAGACATCACCTCCACCTGGCAGAGGGGGCTCAGCAAAGTCAAGCAATCTGTCAAAGGACACACAGGCAAAGTTACAGAAAGTGGCAGTGGAAAAGACTAAGATCTAAATCGTATGATTCTAAGGACAATGTCTCTTGTGTGACTGCTTTTCTCTTAACACCAAGTGCGGGACACCCAGGTCACTGGAGGAGCTCTTCCCTGCAGGGTCCAATAAGAAAAGAGGTCATGCGGCCTGGAGCCGAGCTTGCATTTCCAGCTCCGAGCCATCTGCTGAGGTCAGGCTGGGGCCGGGGCAGAGGCCACCACCAGCTTCTCTGACTCTCCTATTCTGTTCCTCCTGAATTGCCGCCACCCCCACCCCCACCCCCACCATGGAAGCAGAGTCGCCGCCCGAGTCACGTGTCCTGAGCATTTGTGCCCTGGCTCTGCGGCTGAGCGTGGTGGCGGTGGGGTGCCGTAGAGCGTGCCCAGAGGGTCTCCGCCTCTTCCGCGTTAGAGTGACCACTGGTGAGAGCTCCCATTCCCGGGTTCCACCGCAGGCCAAATGAAGCCAAGCGCTTCACGCCCTTATCTAATCCACACGGCTGCAGTTCCCTTCCTAGTAGCCCCACTTCGCAGATGAGGGAACCGAGGCCAAGAAAAGCAAGTTCCCCATTGAAGGTCCTGCAGAAGGTGAGCGATGGTGAAAGGCTCAGGGCAGGGTTAGTCTCACTACCGAGTTGAAACGCGTGAGCCCTTCCTGTCCAGCCTGTCCACTCCTAGGTTCCCCTTCTCCCTCGGGAGCCTCTCTCCACTCCGACCAAGAATAAGGAAGGGATCCGTGAGGACCCTGTCCCTTGTGCCAGACAGGCAGTCATCTCTCTGCACCTCGCTCGTGTTCCGTGTGAGCTCCCTTCTCCGTCCTGTAAACCCTGCTCATCTTTGCAGGCCCAGTTCAGACGTCACTGCCTCAGTGTCCGCTCTCCCAGAGTCAGCTCTACTCACCCTGGCTCCTGTCCCTGAGGAGAACACACCTGCTTTGACGATCCCCAACTGTACCCCCGGCAACTGCAGACCAGATACCCACAGAAAGTGTTAGAAACGCAAATGCTTGAACCCCAGTCCAGAGCTGCACCATTTGAGGTCCTGGGGGTGAGGCCAGAAATCTGAGCCCTAACAAATCCTGCCCGCTCCGTCTGACATACAGGTCCTCACATTTGAGAACCGCAGTTGTGTTTTAACGCATCTCTTTAGAGCTAGTTGCCTGTGCTTGAGAAAATGACTAGCCTGCAAGGACATGCGGGGCCAAATCTGGACTGGACGGTGTTGAGAACTTGTCACACAGCAGGCAATCTGTTGACTTTGTAGGTGACTTCCTTTCCCAGTCACCTCCCGAAACATCATAGCACATGTGAGCAATGACCGGCTGAGGGAAAAAGTATTTTTGTCAAATAAGATTTCCTGTTTCCTTCACCAGGCTTCTTCCTTCAGTATTTTTTCTGCTTGGAGGAAAACTCACACGTTTTCATTCAGTTCTTTCACAAATATTTATTGACCTCCTACCAGAAACCAGAGACGACAAAAAACAGAGACATAATAGCAAGCATGTCTCGTGGGGCTTACAGTCTAGTGGCAGGGAAACATCTGTCAAATAATATGTGCTATCTCCTAGTGTTTTACATTAATTAGCTTATTTAATTCTCACAACTGCCCTGGAAGTGGGTTCTAGTGTCCTTTCTCTACACATGAAGAAGTGGAACTACAGACAAAAAGTGCCAAGCCCAAGTTCATTTAGCTTGAGAGTAACAGAGCTACGATTTGAACACAAAAGAGGTTCATCCTGCTCTTAGTCACACCATCATTCTGTCTTAAAATAATTACAGAATAAAAGTCTGAACTTTGATAATCACTGTGATAAACATATACATAGGAATAGATGACAGAGAAAACTGATATGCTCAGTTAGGAAAATGTTCTGCCAGAAGGGACATCTGAGCTGGGGCCTGCCGGGAAGCAGGAGCCCACTTGACCAATCAGTGAGGCCCTTTTACACAGAGGATTCACATTTGCAAAGGCCTAAGGAGGAGCCTGGGGTGGACCCACCAGGGCTGGCAGCAGTCTGTGGTGGGAGTTCATGGCCCTGTGGGTAGAGGAAGGAGATGAGGTTGGCCACATTGGTGGCACCATATTGCCACAATAGTAAGCCTTGGTCTAGCCCAAAGGCTTCCACTTGCCTAGAGAAATGGCAAATTAGGGCCGTACATGGTTGAATAGCTCCAGTGTGTATAAAAAAGTGGTTAAAATCCAAAAAATTTATCCTTCACCCACTCAGAGATAGTGATTCAGTGTCTGCCATGCACCAAGTCCTGCTGTGGGTGACAAGCACACAGAAACCAGTCCGCCCCCGCCCTCGGGCACACCCAGAGCATGCCTGTGCCTTAGGATAGCCCCATCACCGGACACAATCCCAACATCCACAACTTAAAGAAGCAGACAGGGCTTTATCTTGGCTGATGTTTTCAATCCATGGTCAGCTGGCTCCAAGGCAGAAGGGCAGGTTGGGGGGAAGCTGTGCCTATGACAGTGGCCAGGAAGTAGAGAGGAGGGAGGAACTGGGGACCGGAATACACCCTTCCAGGTCACAGCCCCAGTGACCCACTTCAACCAGCTCCCCCCCAACAGCCCATTCAGCTAGGAACTCATCAAAAGACAAATCTGCTGATGAGTAAAGCACCTCCATGATCCAAGCCTCCGTAAACATGTGAATTCTGGGGGACAGTTTAGATCTGAACCGTAACACCTGGGGAAAGAGTTTTCAGCTAACTGGCATTTGCATCCTTTCATTAGCAATGAACCCCAGGTTAGGGGCTAGATACTGTGCTAGGTGCTCGACAAAACCGTCTGCTCTGCATCCCAATGAGAAGCCCAAGGCACTTTCCAAAATCTCAACTAGACCTCGCAGTGACCAAAACAGACCGCTCTTTGCTGTTTCAACAGCCATGCATCGTTCACAGGATTTGAAACCTTTCTTAAGAAGCGAGCTTGAGGTAAATCATTTTTGGCTGCTCTATAAAGTGAACTCTGCTAATAGATTCTAGGGTAATGAAATGAATGTCTACAGATCTGTAATTCATTCTGCATAAAATTTACACACTCTACTCTGCAAAAATCTTGTTAAATGACTCTAGTCAGCAAAGCTTAGCCCAAAAAGGAGGAGAATGAACAGATTGGTTCAAAAAGGCCTTCAGAGAGCATTTTTTAAAGCTATCTGTATCTCTGCCTGTTACTTTTCTTTTTTTCTATAGAATGAGTGCAGATGCCACTGAATCAGTGATAGCTTGGTTTCTTATTGCAACACAGATTGAAATCTAAACTCCTTTACTTTGATCATAAGGCCCTGCATAAGTTGGCCATTGCCCATGACTCTTTCCTCATTCCCTTCTCCAAACCAGCCTTCTTCGTGCAACTCAAGCCTAGCTCATTCCCATCTCAAAGTCTTTTTTCTTCTGGTTTCACAGCCTAGCATGAAGTTTCCTCAGATTCTCATATGATTGGCTCCGATTTTTCTTAACTTCACACTCAAATATCATCTCCTTGGAGAGACTCTGGCTGATCACCTTAGGTTCCCCCACAGCGCTTGCCACTCTTTGAAATTCTTCTTCTTCTTCTTCTTCTTCTTCTTCTTCTTCTTCTTCTTCTTCTTCTTCTTCTTCTTCTTCTTCCTCCTCCTCCTCCTCCTCCTCCATCTCTTCCTCCTCCTCCTCCTATTCTTCTTCCTCTTCCTCCTCTTCTTCTTCCTCTTCTTCTTCTTCCTCCTCCCCCTCTTCCTCCTCCTTCTTCTTCTTTCTTATTTACTTTTTTAACCCGCTTTCCCGTACTAAAACAAAACCATCATTTAGAACAAAAGCTGTGTCCTGCCCCCAGTTGAGCACACTGACCCTGGGAGCTACATGTGCAGATGCAAACCAGAGTCCCCAAATCACTGCTTGGTGGGGGGCCGCCAGATGATCATCAACTTAATTTGATCTTCCAATGAGAGTTGGGGTTTAGCTCTTCAGAACAAATTCCCTTCAATGATAGCAAAGCATGATATGGAAATTATGAAGTCAGTGATTTCTTGATGGTAGCAAGTGACAGACTTTATGGGCATCTCTGAAGTTAGCGGCTAAGCCTTCTGCCAAGCCGCCACACTTGCTCATGTTAGAGGTGTTACTCTGTCTTGCTGCCCTGCTGGAACTGGAAAAGAAAATTGAAACAGAGGAGAGATTTGAGACTTGGTGAATTTAATTTTGAAAGTTCTGAAGAGGCATTCAATCATTTTAGTAAAAGAAAGTGGAAGGTAAAGTAACAAAAGAAGCCATAACTGTACACAAATGCCTGGGTGGGACCTATTTCTCTGGCTTAGGATGGGCAAAAAAAGAAATCAAGGAGAAAAATACCACAGGTATTTTTTCATTTGGGATTTTACAAGCACAGGAAATTTCGTATTGAATTTTTAATTTCTCAATGGGACCTTAATAATGAAAGAGCACTCTTATTTCGATGTGTGTGTTTTAGATTATATTATTTAGGAGACATCTATCTATATATGTAGATATATACAGATATACCTTCTTTTGCAGTAGAGCTGACAACCTGGCTAGGTATCATTTGAGACAGAAAATAAAATATAAGCGCAGACTTCTGAAAATATACAATCACCTGCAATGACCTGAAGACAGAATGACCTAGAGCTAAGACATGCTCTCCTGTGGCACATTTCAGTGGCTGCACTGTCCACTGGTTCGGGGACACTGACAGACTTCAGATAAGCACCCTCACAAAGGAGGGCTGGGGCCCTTCCTGATGACTCTGGGCTTGGCTGCTAAACTCAGTGGATGAAGAGAGAACCAACAAAAAGGGAACATAGAACAAGGGACTTCTTCAGGCTTCAGTGCCCCTGAACCCAAACTCTGCTTGCTCCTCTCATTAGCCTGCAGGCTACCACTGAGCTGTATCCCCAGCAGAGCCTCATCATGACCACAGGAACCACAAATTGGTAGCCTGATGGGTCAGAGCCCAGAATTTTTAATGGTGATTTTTATGAAATTACTGTTCTTTAGAGGTCAATAACTATTTACGGAGTGCTTGGCTTGGCTTCTCACCTTCAACTGGGGCTTCCTGTCTTCAGAAAATATGACCATGATTTTTTTTTTCTGCGTGCTCTGTACTTACAAAAAATCAGGACATGATCTATCCTGAAGTTCCTGATATTGTGAGAAGGGGAGGGGGTTCCTATACCTTCCTGCAAAACTGAGCTTGCTATTCTCAAGATTTAGACTTCAACTGGAGAGAGAAATGGAAAAAAACATGCTTCTGAATCTAATCCACACTCTACAATTCAGCGCTTGCCGGAGGCCTTGTCTTGTGCAAAGCACTTGAACAAGTATTAATCAGGCTATGCTCGATTCTTATTCTTCTATTTCTGAATAGCCCATGTGCCTTCAACTGAATGAGAAGAGGTCAGGGTCCAGCTATTGTCTCGCTTTTCTTGCATCGCAAGAAACAAAATATCCCTAACCGCCATAGAACAGGATTCAAGGCTGGACCCCAGGCTTTTCGTCTTTCTGAGCCTGCTCTCTCGGCTTCTGCCTTAGACCATACAATTGCTTTGTTGGTTTCCTCGCTCACCGGTTCAATGTATACTTACCTTTTTGTTGAGTGCCTTGTGCTAATTCTTTTTTAGTTGACTAAAGAGGTTCCTTAAGGAGTTATTTTCTAAAGGCGATGTGTGGAGCATGCACTTGCTGCGTCTGTGCCTTGAATATTTCTTTCTTTTGCTTTCACGTAACAATGATTTGAAGTTATAGAATTATAGGGTCTCTTTCATCTCACCCTCAAAACTCATGAATACTCTTCCTTCATATTCTAGCAATTAGTGTTGCAGGTAAGAAATTCAATATTAGCCTAACCTTCTCTCCTTTGTAGCTGGCTTATTTTTTCTGTTAGAAGATTATAGGTTTTTTCTCGTTATTAAAATCCCAAAATTTCAGGTATGTATAGGTTTATAACTTGATAAAACTGAACCTCTTTGGGGAATATTATTAAACAAGAGGAAGGAAATAAAGGGAGGAAATAAAGGGGATGTAAGGCAGACTAATGGGGAAGAGATAAGATTAAAATATGTTATATGCATGCATGAAAACAACACATTGAAACCCAATATTTTGAAAAATTAATAGGCACTACTAGAAATACATTTTAAATAAATAAAATTGAGACTTTTAAATCTAGATTCACATATTTTTTCTGTGAATTAAAAAATCTTGATGGTTATTATTTCTACTTTCTTTGCTCTATTCTCTACCTTAGTGTTCTCATTTTACGGATGTTTGCTCTACTATCTCTGTTTTGTAGGTTTCTTATCATTTATCCTCATAATTTCTGTTTTTTTCTGCATTCTGAGAAATTTCTCCACATTGTCTTCTAATTCCTTAATTCTGTTTTCAACTCTATGAGCTTCTAATAACTACTGTCTCTTTGGTTTTATTCTTAAAACTATTTTCTGTTGTTTGATTGCTCCTAATTTATACCATCTTTCTCTTATTTGATTGATTTACCATCTTTTAAATGATCTGAGAATACAAATTTCATTTTTTTCTTCTGTTCCCTGCATTATTTCTGTTTTAGTCAAAAACATGCGTTCTGAGTTCTCAGCCTGTATCACCTCCCTTTGAGCTGCTAATTTTCCTGATAGTTGTGATGTGCTCTTGTATTTTTGTAATTCTAAATGAAGACCATATGCTGGCCAAGACTGGTGGATAACATGGATTTTGTCAGCTTCTCTAGAGGCCATATTTGAGCTCTTCTGCTAAGCCGGGTATGTTGGCTTAGAAGCGATGGGTTTGGAGGTGAGCCTCTCTTTGGGTCCATGGGCAAGTGCTGGCAGTAGATAGAAGGTTCCCTTCAGGTCCATAAATGGCATTAGAAACTCTCACCAAAGTAACCTGATGTTCGTGTAGCCTAGGGAGAAGGTTATGGTCAGAATCTCTGGGTGAGGCTGGCAAGCCTCCTAAAACTTTCAAATGGATCCTTCTCACTACTCAGTGATGCCCCACTTCCCATGTTTAAGGCTCACCATGAATATCACAGCCATTCTCACCTCTGCTCTTGACGAATGTTACCCACTCGTCACTGACCGGCCCATCTGACCAGATGCGACAATTAATAGGCTCGGGGCAGAACAAAAAGGTCACAGGGAAGTCCACAGACTTCTGGTCAGGACACCTGGATAGGCTCCCTATTATACTGTGAGCCTCTGAGGAGCAGCGATGAAGTCAAAGGTTTCTAGTGCCTACTGCAGCACTGGTGCACACTGCCTGCCTGGGGAGGGACAATCAAATGAAAGACACATATTTCCAAGCCTTCAAGCTTTTGTCCCAAATGTGATCTTGTTTAGCAGGTCCTTCCCATCCTCACCATTACTCACTCCCATACCCAGGCTCAAACATCTTTGGTGCAAATCTTAGGCTCAGTTCAAATATCACTGGAAAGAAACTCCTGTATCCTTCCCCTGTGCCTCAAGACCCTCTCGCGGCAACCACTTCATACTATTAACCTTTGTGCAGGCTGCAAACAAATGTGCCCGTGAATAAAGACACCAATACATGAATCCCCCATTAAACTGTGAGCTCAAGGAAGAAATCATCAAGGAGGAGAGATTTAATTTGGCTCATGGGTTCATCTGTGGTTGGATGGCTCCAGAGCATCATGGTAAAAGGGTATGGTTGGACAAAGCTGCCCACTTCATGGTGGCCACAAAGCAGAGAGCACAGAGAGAAATAAACCACACTCCAGATATAGAACCAAGGTTATGGTCTCATGACCCACCCACAAGGGTACTTTACTGATCCCTATGTGGCTGTCAAGCCAATCACTTTAACAATGAAGATCAGCTGCACATTCCACCCCTTGTCAATTTGATGACGAAACACGTCTTCCTAAACCACATGTAATCCTCAAACTGAGACAATAACAGGGTCATAACTATCCATCATGATACAGAGATCTTGCCTACAGCAAGAAAAACATTGATTCTTTTCCCCTGTCTCAAAAGTCCCAGCATTGCTCAAAAGCTCAAGTACAAAGTTTCCTCTGAGGTTCAAGATAAACTCTTAGCCCTGAACCACTGTAAAACTCAAAAAACAAGTCATGTACTGTAATATATAATAGTAGGGCAAATATTCCCATTGCAAAATGGAGGAATAGGAGACAGAAAATACTTGGACCAATGCAAGAACAAAACCCAGCAGGGCAGGTATTAAATCCTATGTTTCCACATCCAGCATTTAGGATACAGTGGTGGTGAGATTGGAGTTTCAGAGGGCTCAGGGGCCTCCACTCTGACCTTGCTGGTTGCAAACCATCCAAACTCTTTCTTAGGCTGGTTTTGCTCACTGCTTGTGGCTTTTTTGGGCAGAAATTCCACGTTTTAAGCATCTCTGACTTCCCGGGATCTCCACTACACCTTTGGCTTCATTCCCATAGCTTCACACACCCCTTTAGAGCCTGCTGACAGAAACTCTGAGCCTGTCACATTTTGCCAAGGCTCCCAGACCTTCTTTGAAATCTGGGTGGAAGCCTCCAGAGCCTTCTATGTGCATAGGATAATGAGATTTGGCTCAGTATCCTGATATTTTCTCATCCAACTAACATTTACAGGGTACTGAAGTTAGACATTGGTGCAGGACAGCGTGGTACAGGAAGCCAGATCTGCCTCGCTTCTAAAGGCCCAATGCCTCTACCACACATATAGCCTCTCTTCCTTCTACATTTGAAATAGAGGCAGAGGGAAGCCTTGTGGTTGAGCAACACACCACAATCCCCAGATGCTGCAGTGAAACAATGAAACGGTATAGGGAGAACTGGGAGTGCCAGTGACACTCCACATCCTTGGGTATCCTGAGCAGATCAGAAGCGTGAGCATGCAGAAGTGAGAAATATCAGTGAGTCAAAGACTTGGCAGTAAAATGGATTTCATTTATTAGGAATTTAGATGTTATTCATGTTTTTTATCTCTTAATTCTCTCCACAATGTCAAAGCAAAACTATTATCCCCACTTTACATAGAAAACCATATTTCTGAGGGTCTTAAATGCACAGCTAAGGAGCCTGGTCCTAGACACATGTAGACAGTCGGTGCCACTGGCCAGAGGTCATACGTTTGTGCTCTATGGAGGAACATTTACCAGGCATCAGGCTCAGGGGCAGAGGACCCCAGATGTCCAAGCTTCCAAGTCATTATGCTGGGCACTGAGATGGAGGCACAGCTGGTAGCTGCTGGTGGCCACACAAACCTGCACTGGATGTGACTCTGGCTCTTCCTCTCCTAGGGTCACACAGGCATAGCCCAGGAATATGGCCCTAAGTGAAGCCTACTTGTGCCTCTGTGACTGAGGAAAATGAGTTATGTGCTTCACAAAGGAAGGACAGTTATCAGTGAGCTCTCCTATACACTCTTTGGAATAGGTACAACAATTAGTCAAACCAATGAGGAGCTTTCTCTTAATGTTTTCAACCACGCAGCTCCTCCTCAAATCCTAATCCGGAGGGAAGCTATTTAAGATCAGCACACGGTGACTTATGGAGCAGCTGTGAGATGCCGGGCCTTGTGCTGCTTACAGTAGAATGATAAAGTTGAAGACATAATTCCTGCCCTTAAGGAGCTTGCATAATCTCTGCAAGAATAAAAGCCACAATAGCAGCAACAAGAAGAAGGTCCTATTCTGCTAGTGCCCAACTATCACACATTAGTATACTTTGCATTATTTAGTCTCTAAAATAATAGTCACCAGGACTTTGTGGCTCAGAGCTTTTGTTCGTGACTTTGACTAATATGAGTTCAGCTGATATTAGAGCTGGAAGATGAAGGAAAAATGAAACTGCCAAGAATCCTAGTGACCAAGAGATGGTCACCTTATAAAGTCCAAAATACTAAAAAAATTAGGAAAATAAAAATGAAAAATATGTGAAAGGAACCCTATCTGACCTTCTAAGGTAAGAGCGTTATTAGCCAAGTTAGCAGGGGAGGTAGCGGTGAGAAAAAGTGCATAGATGAGGCCCATGCCAAGGTTGGACAAGAAGGTCTCAGTGGAGGAAAGTCTTCCCACTTGGGAAGATCAGTGGATGACCAATGCTCAGAGGCCCAAAAAAGACCAGGTGAGATCAAATACTAGATGTACCACCTGAGTCAGCCAGGCTGGGCCACAGAAGCCAATGGCATGAAGAGCTTTTACCAGCCCTGGCACCAGCAGGTCACTGCTCGGATCAGCCTGAGGAGATTGTGGAGGAGCTGAGAACTGCAGGGGAAGACCCGGGGGGTGGGGCTGGAAGGGGCGGCTGGATCTCTGGAGGCCTGCCATTGCGGGCCAGCTCTGTGTGATCACGGACAGGTCACTGCCTCTGAACATTCAGTTTCTTCTATAGAACAATGGATTTTTAGAGGATGCAGCAATTCTTTAACCAATGGAAAATATGGATCCCCATAGAACCTGAAGGTTCTGGATTTGTTCCTCAGAGATAAAATACATGTATATTTGTATAACATATCAAGGACATTTCTAGACCATCCATCCTCCTCCAAACACCTCAAGGAATAACCATTGAGCTAAGAGATCTTTAGTGATCACTGTAGATCTCAACAAGGTGAGTTGGCACTCTACTTGTAGGAAGTCTTCAATGCTGGGCTCAGGTGTGGCTAAAACTCACACTCTACAGGAAACCACGGAAGGTAGTAACCAAGGAATGATGTGTTTAGGGTACTCACCAGTCCAAGTTCTGCCTTCTTCTGAGAACCCAGGATGAGGTAAGCGTAATGTATACCCCATGGTAGACACATGGGTGCCTGTTATGGTAGAAGCCAGAAGGTATTTTTCTGATGTCTGAAGTGACAAGGGCCAATTCTTAGGGAAAGGATCCTGCTAAGCCAACATTGGCAGCTGAAGTCTTCATCTCACTGGATTCAACAATTAGCCAGGACCACATGCCCTTTAAATATAAGATGCTTTTCATTCTCTGGGCAGCTTGTGGACTTATGCTTACCTGCGTGTTCTGCCTAGGAGACATCTGTCACTACTCTAGTCCAAATTGCCAGTTGGCTGTAAGGTTTGGTTCAGAAATTCAGGACATTCTGAATTGGGTTTGCTGTCTCCTGTTTAAGTGGAAACGCATCTGTCCTTCAGTGTGGTGAGGGTGGGGGCCTGAGAGATGCCGGAGGAGACTGTCAGAAATTCCATGAGTGAGGAGGAAGAGGTCTCGTGTGTAGTGCTCACCCTTGATTGCACATTAGACTCACCTGAGGAAGCTCTGAACCCACACTAATGCTGCTCTCCATGTGACCAGCTGGTCTGATGTGCAGCCATTGTTGCAAACCACTATCCTAAGTGACCCAAAAATTTGCTAAGCCAGCTATGTGACTCTAAGACCAAAACTACCCTGGCAGTGCTGGAGGACACAAGCCATGTTCAGTACCTAAGAAAAGGCATCATTCCGACTTGGGGAGGAAAGCTTCTTGGAAGTTGTGTCCTGACAGCAGCAAATCTTGCCCAAATAGACATGGAGGGGAAGGCCACGTCAGGCAGAAAATGTGAGAAGGCCCCAGAGGCCTGCTGAGGAGCCAGCGCTGTGGGGAGGGGTGGGTGGGTACGTATCACTAAATGCCTTTTTGACTACACCCGGCCCTGCCTTTCCTCCATTCTTGGAGCCTGATTGAAAATGCTTCTGACTTAATTCTTGCCCTTCTTGTAAAGGACTGTTCTGCAATTAGAACCGGAGGTGAAAGAGGTTGAGGTGACAGATTTCTGAGCAATTTTTAAAGACTTTTCACAACGTTTTAATTTGCTTCCCAAGACTCACCCTTGGGAGGAGGGCAGAAGAAATGTATCTGTGTTTTAGAGGATAGGGACAAACGTAAGTTGCCTGCCTGAGGCCTCACAGGTGGATATTATAAAAGCAGCCTGCTGCCATCTGCATGCCTGACCCTGAAGACACCCAGCTTGGCCATCTGGCTCACCAAAAATTTGGAGAGAGGACCACAGTGCCGTGCTTAGACTGGAGAGGACAGGGTCAGAGATTCTCCATGGGCCACTGGACATTGACACCTGTTCATTCAGCCAGGAACAAGGACCAAGAAACTAAGTCAGAGCTTGGCCCTATCATGCTTTAATAAGCAGGGAATCAAATTAATCCAAATGATCCTCCTGTGTTCAAAACTTCAGGAGTAGACAACACATGCTTTGTTCTCTATGCTAGAGAGCATTAACTGGCCATTTAAAATGATGCTTTTGAAGAATTTTCACTGATGTTGAAAATGCTCCATCTATAATGTTACATAAAAGTATATCTGAATTCATGTTGTTATGAAATAATTCACTCATTCTAAGCATGTGTCAGGCATTGTTCTGGACACTAAAGTATCTGTAGTGAATAAAACAAGCAAGTTCCTGCTCTTGTCAAGTTCCCATTCCAGAGGGGAAGACATACATTAAACACATAAATAAGTAAAAGACAGTGTTAGACAGTAAGAAGTGCAGTAGGGAAAAATGAACCAAGAAAGGAAGGTAGAGGGACCTTTTTTCTCCTTCATGCTTTAATGTACTTTTTAAGAAGCAAAGCAATTCCAAGAAAGCAACTGAATTAAGAAATGGGGTTGGCTCACAGCTAGGACCTGTGCTGGCCTCGAACATGTGGCTCTGTTGGTAGACTTTGGTAGACTTTAATGTCCCACTGACACTGGGTAAAGAAGCCAAGACCCAGGGTGATCCAGGGGACAGGGCAGTTCCTGAAGCAGCAGCCCAGTTTAAGAGCCAGGCTGGATTCAGAAGTGTGATATTAGCAGAGGTCTTAGAAGCAGAGTAGTAGTATTGGCAGCAAGGTGACCCTGGCGTCAACACAACCCCCAGAAGTTTGAATTGTTCTCAAAAGCGCTCTTCCTGGAGGCAGGCTCCATCTCTGAGCCCAGGGTGGAGCCGAGGGTAGAGGAAATTCTAGTGTGACCTTCCAAGGTGGACATCACTACCTCCCACGGTGGGTGGTTAGGTTGGCTTCTGTGGTGAGCCTTTGAAAGTTCCATGCTCCTTTCTACCATGTTTCTTCTTATCTTTTTCTGGGGCTGTCCTTTGCCCCATGCCTGGTCTTTACCTAGACCACTGAATACAGAGGAAATGGACGCACAGGTGAGGGACACAGAGAGCAAAGAAGAGCCCCAGTGGGGGAGAGGTTTAAAGAGGGTGCTGAGAGGGGGCTGGGCCAGGTCACGTGCTTCCCTACACTCCTCACCCATCAGGCCACAGGGATTCCTGGTGGACATGCCCAGGGGGTAGAGGAAGGTACGGGGGTGGGGTGGGGGGGTGTCTGTGGCCTCCAGGAAACGGCAGGCTGGGCCAGAAGGGCTACTTGCCTTCTCTTGGACCCACAGAACTCTTCCATGCCATCCTAAGGCCAGTGCCCCCTTCCTGCCTCCTTTCTGGGAGGGCAGCATACCACACAGGCCTGGGCAGACAGAAGTCCGAAGTGTGGCTTAGCCTCTGCTCAGTCAAGTGATTCTTGGGCTGGACATTTAACGACACTGTAAACTGGGGATTTGCCCACCTCCCGTGGTCTTAGAGAGAATGGAAAGAAGGAGCATCCTCAGAGGACTTGGCTCCTCCCAGGGGTTGGGCCATGTTGCTGTTGCTCCTACCATCATGCCTTCTTCCTTTTCCTGTTCTCAGAACAGTGAGGTAACCCCCCCCAAAAAAAAAGCTTCTCTCCATGTGAACCCAAAGAAAGTCTCTCTCCTTGGGGCCTTTCCTGCTGCGCCCTTCGACCACACCAAGTCTCAGGAATGGGAGTCCACAAGGAGTCATTTCCGGGGACAGAAGAGAGGAAGCTTTCCTGGGGTGAGGGCCGCCGAAAGTGGAGGGCGCTGCTCTGCTCTCTGCTGCCCCCTGTTGGTACAGAGCCTGAAGAGCCAGTGGCCCATTTCGGGCTGACCCTTTACCATAAACGGAAAGTCAACTTCAAGCAGTTAAAAATCAACCTAGAGGGCCAGGGATTTAGCTCAATGGTGCCACCACCTGCCTCACACTCAAAAGCACAAAGTCCCAAGTTAGATCCGTGGTTAAAAAAAAAAAAAAAAAAAAAAAAACC